>NC_089839.1:295593622-295796122 GCF_035609145.1 Eleutherodactylus coqui
CGAAGTGCCTTAAATAAGAAAGATAGGAGTGGGAAATCCCTAATTAGTCGTATAACCCTCCTTGAGAATAATAAGGACAGCAGGTATTGGAAGGCTGAACTTAGTATGCTGCTTGGTTTTAATACGGTTTTTACATTAACCATGGGAGATCCAAGCCCGGGGGACGGGGAGACTTATAGTCTGGGGACATACCGGTACAGGAGGACAGATCCCTTAGGGAAGTTTAAAATAAGGGATATGGTAGATGCAGCCGAATGGAAGCCTTCACTTAGTCCCGTGCCCATAATTAACCCCCTCCGCCGTAAGATAAAGACCTTGACGAACATGATGATCATAGCCGACCCTACTTTTTGAGGACACCTTGACAGTAGCGACTGGCTACTCTGACCAGAATCTCTGGTTGGAGTTGATGAGGTACAATGCTAACAGGAGCAACAAGTCTAACTGTTGCGTGTGCGGTAGTGCCCGACTACACTCGGGGATGGTCCCCCTAAATCTCCCTGTAGATGCTGAAGAGTGGTTTATTAGTCTCTTCATGAACATTTCCGCTAATTACACTGTCCGTGAGAAATGGAAGAAGGAATACTCTATAACTACTTAAGTGTTTTGCACCGGAGAGAGTATTACTGACTACCCTGGAAACTACACCTGCCAGGCAAATAGGCAGGGTGGAGGGAGATTTTTGGGGAACTCACCAACGGGTATTGCTCCTCCTACAGTATGATAGGAGGGGAATAGATGCAGAATCAGGTCCAGTCCTTAGGAGACGTTTACTGGCTTTGTGGAGACATGAGGTAGAGGACCCGCCTGGAGAGTAATTGGACAGGGGAGTGTGCCTTAGTAAAGCCCTTATGCTCCTCCACATCCTGTCAGACACCAACGTTTCCCTTGTTTGAAAAAGATGAAGAGCCAGTTCCGATAATGCCAACCACATACGCTACCAAAGAAAAGGAGAAATGTACTAGTACTGTGCCTGCCCCGATCTCCTAAGATGGATTGTCAGTGGAATTCCCATTTGCCTAGGGATAGTGCAGAAGACCTTAGGTTCCGGCGAGGGCACACCCTGTGGGGTGTTAACTTGTACAGATAGAGGGTATGGATGCCCGGAAATGAGCCCAGGGAATCCATGGCCTCCCTCTGAGGTGAGGTAGGGATCCCCCCCTCCTAGGAGTAGGGACTTATGGGCAGTGGGAAAACCCTGACGCAAGGGTGAGGCGACTTGGACGTGTTCACCATTAGGACTATCTCCAGGAGGGACATTGGTGTGGGTGAAGATTAGGGAGTCCCACACCGTGCGTACCTGTGCACGCTACTAGTATTGTAACATTATGCTAGAGCGAGAAGAGAGACCCCTGGTGGTAGTTTTGATCTACACGTATAAATTGACGTCATAGGATAGCCAAGGGGGGTACCTGACAAGTTTTAAAAATTAGAGATCAAGTTAAAACTAGATTCGAGTCCATTTTCCTGATCATTATGGTAAATAAACGTTGACTGGATTAATTATGTTTATTATAATTAGCAGTGGTTTATAAATTATACTAGAGACGCCTTATAGGGACTAGTCGACCAATAGGACCTACCTCGACTATGACTTTTTCAAAATAGAATGACCTTAGATATGACTTTAGCTAAAAAGGGGAGTGTCTGTAAGATGATAGGGGAGACTTGTCATACCTACATCCTAGACGACACGTGACCCGCGGGTAAAGACGCAGTTGCCATTAAGAAGCTGACCGCACTAACTAAAAAGAGCTAACTTTTGGGACCAGCACTCGCCATGGATGAGCGGGTGGTAAAGGATCCTGGCACAGACGGGCGTTGCTGTTGTATGTAAACTGATGGTTACCTTTTCTGTTCTAGTCTGCTGTGTTATTCCCTGTGTCAGAGAGACCTGTGAAACTGATGCTGGAAAAGCCGCTCCCACCATGAGTTTGCTGGATGCATCCCCAGAAGGAGTGGACAAGTCCTACACCCCCTTGAAGACCCTAAAACGAACCTTCAACGCGCTCCAGTTATAGGCTCATGCGCAGAAAACTGTGAAAATTAGATAGAGAATTAGAGGATAGACATTTTAAGGGGGGATTGTGATAGACATGATGATTGCTATTATAAAATGTCTATCGATTAATATAACCCAAATGTATTTTGTTGTTGTAATGACTTTTAGCTCAAGAGTTTAAAGGACACACACACACAATCTAATCATGGTATTTGCTAGCCAATGGATGGGTGATGTATTTGCTCTAAGTACATAGGGATTGCACAAGAGACCTCTAAGAGTTAAGGGCCATAGTGTCGTGTATATCCTGTGTTTAATACTGAGTGTTTACCTAGGCCCCCTTCCACTCTCATCCTGAAGCTAGGTAAACAATGATTCATCACTACACGGAGATGACTTCAGCTAGAGGATGAAGTCCATGCTGCCTCAACACTTGGAAGGGGGTGGGCAGAGAGGTGGGGGATTCTATATGATCCAACAAATGAGAATCTTATATGTTACTGATGTAATCTGTTGCACGCCCATTGAAGGGCGGTTGTCATGTGTTATAATAAAAAGCCTGAGCCTCTACACAGTGTAGAGACTCTCCCGGTTTTAGACAAGCATTTGTGTCTGATTCTGGTCGACGATGTGTGCACACGACACTCAATTCGGAAAGCGACAAAATACCCCAAAGCCTGCTGGAGAAATCATAATCCAGATCACTGTGTCTCTGGATTAACTATTACACCCCTGATGCTGCTTCCATCATTGGATTTACTGGACCATACTGGGATTTGGGTCTAATTCCTTGCAAGCCTGCATCTATTTCACTCCACCCAGATTTGGGAATCTGGCAAATACCGCCGACACTTCTTGTTTTTTCTGAAGTTTATACTCCAGAGCTGCACTCACTATTCTGCTGCTGGAGTGACTGTGTACATACATTACTTATCCTGTACGGATCCCGAGTTGCATCTTGTATTCTACTCCAGAGCTGCACTCAGTATTCTGCTGGTGGAGTCACTGTGTACATACATTACTTATCCTGTACTGATCCTGAGTTACATCCTGTATTATACTCCAGAGCTGCACTCACTATTCTATTGGTGGAGTCACTGTGTACATACATTACTTATCCTGTACTGATCCCGAGTTGCATCCTGTATTATACTCCAGAGCTGCACTCACTATTCTGCTAGTGGAGTCACTGTGTACATACATTACTTATCCTGTACTGATCCTGAGTTACATCCTGTATTACACTCCAGAGCTACACTCACTATTCTGCTGGTGGAGTCACTGTGTACATACATTACTTATCCTGTACTGATCCCGAGTTGCATCTTGTATTCTACTCCAGAGCTGCACTCACTATTCTGCTGGTGGAGTCACTGTGTACATATATTACTTATCCTGTACTGATCCCGAGTTGCATCTTGTATTCTACTCCAGAGCTGCACTCACTATTCTATATGCTTCAGAGTTGAAATAAGATGGAATAGATGATAGATACATTCTTCTATTATGGTGAGATTCTTTGAATAAAAGAAGAATTCCCGTTTCCATTAATCTTCTGCTGTGGGTAATAACAATACACAGCCCTGGGTTTCTCTGGACCGCACCCTGCACGTTCTTACCAGCTGCAGATCATGTTATTAACCTGCACAATTCAGGGGTCTGAGGGTGTGCAACACAACACTGCCATCTAGTGGTGCGCACTGAACACTGCGGATGTGGTGATGAAAAGAAAAGCACATAAAATACACTATCCTACCAAAAGTAATTGGACCCCTGAGCAAGAATCACAAGTTGTATTGATTTCCATATGTTAATACTTAGTGGGCTACTCTGGCCCTAATGACATTTCAGCTGGTATTTCCCGCCATTCATTCAGCAACGTCTGGCGAGTTCTCTCAGAGAAGATGTCACGTAAACCACCCCCAGAACTTCTACCAGTACTACCTGTTGGCACAACATATTCAGGTATAAGGTGTTCCCCAGAATCCTCCACTCCCGGGTACGTCCATCTGATGAAGTAGTGTGATCTGTCACTCCATAGAACGTTCTTCCATTACTCAACTGTCCAATGAGGATGCTCTTTGCAGCATTGTAGACCGGCTGATGCATTGCACTTCGTGATGGTCGGCTTGTTTGCAGCGGCATAACCTGTATATCCAATATTGTTCAGTTCCCATCACAAACTATCGTATTCACAATTATAGCAGCACTTTAGGGATAAATCAAAGACCCCGTCTCCAGAGAAGTTGCCATCCGTGATATCGCGTTGGTTCCAAGATATCGCGCATGCGCGGACGTGAATGATGACGCATGATGTGTATATTCGGGTGGCTGACCGGGATTAATGGCGATGGGAAAGATGACCCTAACCCCTTTCTGGAGACCAGCATGGGCGACACCATGGAGTTATTTAAGGTACTTCCCCATAGACTGGAGAGTTCTCTGGTTGTGAGATGGTTAAACAACTGATGTGCAGCCAATTTTGGATAATTTGTACCTACACACCTGCAATGTTTTGGTAATTGTGTAGATATATATATATATATATATATATATATATATATATAAAATGTGTGTGTGTGTGTGTGTTATGTTGTCTGTACCAACTGAGCTTGATAAAGACCCTTGGACGGGTCGAAACGTCGCCAGTTTTTATGGAGAACTAAAGACAATATTTTGTATACATCTGATGCTGCCTGGACTATACTTTGTTTAGCCCATCACAAACTATGGCTGACATCTCTGAGGGTCTGCAGCTTATGTAGCATGGCATAGGACACGTGACATGCTAATAAGACACGATCCATTCTACTGATGGGGGGGCCAAATACTTTTGGCAGGACGGTGTATTCACAGTCTGTTACTTACTCAGCAGCCTTGCCGTAGACACTCACAGTCTCTTAATAATAAACTTCCACTCTTTCAGCAATACAACAGGTTCACGACTGGAGCTTCCACAGCTATGATAGTCCAACTGACCAGACGCTTTCAGCCCTGACCAGGAGGCTCCAGGGCTTTCCACAGCCCAGACTATCAGGCTTTATTCACAAAATTGCCACCATAAAACACTGACTGAAAATTGTGACCATCTGATGCATTGGATTCCAAGGCATCAGTTCAGATGGGTAAATCTCATGCGCGTAAAAACGGCCGGCCAAGATAGCACATATGGTGCGCATTCCAGCCGGCCGTTTTTATGCTGGCCGGAAAAGATAGGTCTGGACGGATCTTTTCAGCTGGAATATGCCAGACAATCCCATAGACTCCTATGGGAGCCTATGAGAGCTGCCGGAAAAGGCAGGTAGGAGGAAGTTTAGCAGTGGCTCTGCTAAACTCTCTCTCTCTCTCTGACCTTTGCCGGCTGTCGGCAAAGGGAGGGAGCGGGATGGCACAGAAGATTAGCACACTAGCTCCCACCCCATTGTCAACAGCTGGCAAGGGGCGGAGAGTGAGTTTAGCAGAACTTAACTCTCTCTCTCCGCCCGACAGCATTCCTGGCTGCGGTGTATATTCGCCGCACCCAGGCTGACTGAATGGGCGCTTAAAAAGGGGAGATGCAGCCATGACTTAGTCATGGCTGCCTCTCATTCATGCGATGTTCGGCTGCCGCGCGACTGAAAAATCACAGCGGCCGTGTGAAGGAGCCCTCAAGCTGCACTCAACCTCTTCTATAGTAGGCCTGCAGAGCTTCTCTTCTGGTACACAACTCATGTTGCACCCAATCTTGCGTACTTGCACTACTGTAGACAGGCCAATGCACCTTCTTAGAAAAAAAAATAAATTGCCAGATGTTTGCAGGATGAATGGAGGGAAATATCAGCTGAAGTGTATCAGAGATTAGTAGAAAGCATGCCAAGGAGAGTGTCCGATGTCATTAGGGACAAAGAAGCCTCACTAAGTATTAATATATGGAAATAAATATTACTTTTCATTCTTGCTCAGTTATCCAATTACTTTTGGTTGGATGGTGTAATATTACTAGTATTGTGATAACGGTCATCTGGTTTGGAAAATTCAGGTTATTCAGTAATAGGCTTATCATGGGGGTCCAGCTAATATCACGCTTGACCAAATGGATGTTACGCTATAGTCTGTCTTATACAGGGTGATACCAATCAGGCCGCCTCTTTCCTATTATGTTATATTATGTTAAATGCTATAATTTAGGCTTTTGGTTTTCACCATTTTTTTATTTTTTATTTACCATTTCTTTCTAATAATTTGTTGCTCCAGTTGAAACCTATGTGCCCCTCTTGTAGTCTGTTACCCCCTCCAATTGTCTCCCGTTCTGTTGTCTATAGATTATTAAAGAGGGAATAGAGTTACTCATGACTGCACTATCAGACTACACAGGTGTTTGGTTGTAGTCTGTAACCATGGAGACACACAGGTCTGCATTGGAGTTATACACACAAAACAATGAAAGATTTTTCATCAAGAATATTTACAAAGTCGCCTCATTTTTCATCTAAGATGCAGCGGAGCAATAATAATAGACTTGGTTGTAGATTTGCTAGATAAACAGAGCTACCGACCAATATCCTTAACTAATGTAGATATAAAGCTTCTTACAAAAATTTTAGCCTCTCCTTTAAACGCAGCTTTACCATCAATAAGAGGTAAAGACCAAGTAGGGTTTGACCCCGGATGACAAGCTCCAGATAGTATCCATGGAATCACCCACCTCACACACATTTGTCGTAAAAGGGGGTTTCTGTAATGTTGCTCCCCCTAGATGTGTACAAGGCTTTTGACACCCTGAGCTGGCCATATAGGTTTTCAGTACTGAAACACCGGAAATTCCCTGCTGAATTCCTCCCATGGCTACGCATTTTATATATTTCCCCCAAAGCATTTGTTCGTTACAGGGGCTTTTGCTCCGATAATATCACGATGCGGCGAGGCACAGGCAGAGCTGCCCATTACCCCCTCTCCTTTTTATTCTAGCCGTCGAACCATTAGCAATTAAAATTCGTAACAACCCTGACATCAGGATAGTTGAAATTGCCTCTATCCACCATAAAATTAGCATGTTCGCGGACAATATACTGGCTATAATATCTTCTCATATCACCATTCCTAACCTAATGGCGGAACTGTCCAGTTCGGGTCCCTGTCCGGCTTGATCATCAACAATGCAAAGTCAAAAGCTTTCAACCTTACATTCCCCCCACACACGGTCTTCCTGCTCCAATCCAATTTCCCCTTTAATTGGGTGTCGGGGACATTGGGTTACTTGGGTATTAATTGAACAAGCTCCTAGACCTCCCACTCCTCCGTAAACTCTAACTCTGTAAGGCTACTTCTCGAAAGCTGGGACCGATACCACATCTCATGCAAGATTTCTGCCTAAACTTCTATACTTTCGGTACGTGTACCTGGGCAGATCCTGAAGACACTTCAGCAGATGACCCTACACTTTATCTGAAATAACTCTATTCCGAGGTGTCGCGCTCTACTTTGTGTAGACATAGACTACAGGGAGGATTGGGAGCCCCAAATTATATTGAAACTAGCTGATATACCCGGCTTCGACTGAGTTTATTTGGTACAGATGTTTACTTGTTGTTCACACAGAAAATTTTTATGAAGTCATGGTTACTTCAGAGGAACCGAGGAATAAAATATGTATACACGTAGAGGAGCGTTAGATTCTCCTCAGACTGCATGCACCGATATCCCTCTACAGAATGTGCTACCCCTCCCACTATACTCACTTTTTACTCTTAAAGGTAACACGCCTTTTATTCAAATTTAACCCTAGACTGGAGGTTGCAGCCCTTTCTTAGCCTTAAAGGCATGCTCCATCCCTGCAGTCCATGGCGGCTTCCTTATGTACTTTACAGCCTTTCAGTATATGCACACAGAGGTCAGTTAGATTGTTGTGCCAAATTTTGCATTTAGCATTGATATCGAACGATAGCTAGCTAGCTAGATAGACCCAAGCAGCCCAGGTGGCCCAACTAGCCCTTCTTCATTTCACAACTAATGCCCCTCTTTACCATGGAAGTATTCCCTCTCACAGTGGACTCGATTTTGTGGACCCCTCCAATTCATAAATCATCTATCTTTAACCCTATTATAAAACATTCCCTCAAAGTCTGGGATTTCATAAAATACTCTCTTAAATATTTACAAGCAAAAGGCCTTATCTCACAGTACATTCCTCGTACCGTTCGCAACTACAGCAAAATGGGAACGGGATATGGGCAACATGCTAGACGAATGTTTGGAGATCAAGCAATTGTGCTGCCCATAATACAATTTGTATAAATTTAAAGAGTGCAGAAAGTCTACCATCAAGGCCAGAGGCGCTGCTGGTTTTTTATTTTGATTCTCCAGCAGGGGGGTTCTCTCTATATCTTTAACAAAGAGGCAGGACTGACAGTTGCTAGTGGCATCAATAGCAGTTGTGCAGTCCATTAGGGATCATCCTGAGGCATTTGTTAGAGCTACAAAGCTACTGATACCCCCTTAGCCCTGCGTTCCTTTGGGTCATCTATCGGGGAACCCATCTGTGCAATCTGGCACGCTACGGGACGAATACTATATAGGAGGGTGACGTCATTTATTCGTCACCAGTTCTGTATTCTCTTACACACGACTTTTCCTCTCAATTTGCAATACATATTCGACTGATATTTAATTCAGTCTGTCAGCCTCATCTAGGTTCCTGTATCTCCTGAAGATCCGCCATATTGGCGGTAAAACGCGTAGAGCTAGAGGAGCAACACAATTAGTTGGCAGAGTTAGCAATCGACACTATGAGCTAGAGGAGCTGCAACAAGTTGGCAGCGTTAGTAATCGAAATGATCCAAACCATTGAGTGGACAGTACTTCATTCTCGGTGTCTCTATAGTGGACACCTTGAGTCTATCAGGGTTCTCACCTCTCTATCCGAGCTGTCGTTCTCCCCTTTATGTGTGTGAGTTTCTTTGCTTTTTGTCTGTCTTGTTGCTGGAGCATTGCGGTTTCCCTTATGTCTGGATACCCCACCCCAGCTGTCTAGCCCTAGTGTGTATGTTTTTAGTAGGTTCTAATAAAGAATATCAATAGTGATCTTTTAACCCTTTGCAATCCAATTTTGGATTCAGGATTTCCTAGGGGTCTTTGTCTTTCTACAATGGCGCCATCTGCTGGCTAAAGCCAGTACTGCGGTATGTGACATGCTGGAGAGGCCCCCCGACAACAGAGCGTCCAGTAATCTACAGTAAGAATACCCTGCCGGACGTCTTCTGAGATCGCAGCTGTACAGCCTTCAATCAGAATGTCTTTAGATGTCAGACAGTGGATTGGAAAGGGTTAACAAATCTAATCTGTGAAGGGCTATTAGAAACTTTGTAGAAAATCCTATTACGCTGGTGCTTAGTCCCGACTAGAATTGCTCAGGTGGTTCCAGGCCGCTCTAAAGGTTGTTTCAGGGCACGCTCCTCCCCAGGAGATATGTTCCATATATGGTAGTCCTGCCCTCGAGTCAAAAGACTCTGGATTAGGGTATACTTCCTAATGTATACAGTAACTAATCATAACTTGTGTAAAAACCCATGGGAAGCTTTACTAAACAAACTGATTGCAAATATATCTCCAAGCTCTAGAAAGCGGATTTAGTTCTTCATCCTAGCCACAAAACAAACTATCGATTAATCCCGGCAAAAAAAAACAAAAACAAAAAAAAAACTCCTTGGACTTCTCTGAGGTTAAACGCCGAATGAATTGGTACCTGATTAATGAAAAACTATCAATACTAGAGGACAGGTACGACAGATTTCTAAGTATTTGGATCCCATGGATGGATTACGCCCTCCCTACAATGGAAGCTGGCACCTCAACTTCACTATAAATATAATGCCTGAAAATAACCTTGAGGCTTTCTCCCCCCCCCCCCCCCCCCTTGAGTTGCTGGCCCATAAGAGTAGAACCCCCCCCCCCCACCCTACTACATCCTTATCTCCCCCTTCTCCGCATTTAACCTGCAGGTTGGCCCGGGCCAGGTCACTGTGGTTTTTGAACAATTTCTATGGCGAAAATAACAATGAAAGGTGAAGAAAAACCTGGCTACAACCGATTAGAATTATCATACTACCACTAACCCAGCCAGTCCGTATATCTCTGGGTAATCCCTCAACCCCGCACGCCTACATACATTACCTCAATGTTACATGCAGGGAATCCATAGGGTGAATTCTAGTTTGGAAACAAGAATGAGTGACTCCCCCAACAGAGGGCAGCACTGAGATCACTATTCAGATCATATGTAAATGATCATTTATGCTCATATTTGCTTTTGGATGTTTTTAGCCCTTAAAGGGGTTGTCCAGTTGTAGACTATTGATAGGATAGGCCATTAATAGTAGATCAGCAGGAGTCTGCCACCTGGGACCCCCTCCGATTAGCTGTGGGCTATGCATTTATGCTTGACTACTGTGCTAATGTCAGCCGGAAGCAGACAGCTACATTGTTGCTGCAGTCGCCAGGCTTGGTATTGTGGGCAAGGCATTCACTTCAATATCTGTAATACAAAGCCCGGCCACTGCAGTGGGAACAGAGCTGTCTACTTTCTTCAGAAATCAGCTCATTGCATGAGCACAAAGGCCCAGCTTACAGCAGATCGGTGATGGTGTCAGTCAGCAGACTTTTGCTTATCTACTATTGCTGGCCTATCCCAATGATAGACTAGTTTACAACTGGACAACTCTTGTAAACCCTATTAAAACTCCTATAAGACCTTGAATACGACAAAATTAGGAAGTAACTATTGTATTGTGAGAAGAAACAGCAAGGGGTCATGGATCATGATGCTTGCCTCAAATTCTGACCTCCCATCAGCACGGTGCAACAGAAATCCAGGTTCATCTGACCAGGTGATGTTTTTCGCTGCTCAGCAATACCATTTTTCGGTTTTTTGCCCCCTGGGGTCTCGCCTTTCTGTTTCTCTTAGATAGTAATAGCGCTGGAACTGGTTGTCTGCTGTTATAGCCCATCCGTGCTAAGGAATGGCGAGCTGTGCATTTGGTCATATTAGTTGTATTCAGCTGTGTATTTGCTGACTGTGCAGCACCGCTTTGTCAGAAGGATTCCTGACATCCTCCTCTGACCCCTTTCAGTCATTATTTCTTTATTTCCAAAGGATCACCTTCCGTTGGATGTTTTTCCTTGATCACACCATTCTCAGTATACTCTCCACACCGCTGCACAGGAAAACCCCACGTGGTTGGCAGTGAAATCCTGGCCCCGCTAGTAAAGCACTGATGACCGGCCTCATTGGAAGTCACACAGATTGCTGTAGTTTCCCATCTAATGTGGATTTACACTGAAACTGATCCACAGAAAACTTGTCACGTGATTTTAATGCTTCACCCCGGGGTCGTGGGGACAATTTCCGTACAGGGAAGCTCCAGTCATGAGAAGATCGGGGTCTCTTTAAAGGGATCATTCACTAAATGGATATTTTGGTCTATATCTCAGTCTAGGTGTTGCCTCCTTTGACTTCAGTGAACATGTGGTCACCTGGCTCCATCACCCAATCCGATTATAGTGCCGATAGTTGCATTGCTGCCCAATACAAAAATGTGTAAAACTTCCGGGATATTTCGGAATTATTGATTTTTGTGACATCCCAATCAGCATATTTGCGGCAGGTTCCATTACACGGATCTTTGCTCTGTCACCTGACTCTCTCTATACCATGTAATGACTTCTCATCTTCCCATATATTTCACCACCGGCTCTAATCTCCATCACTTCTGTACACAGATTACCCACTTGCATTGTACTTGTTGAGTTGTTGTGTTTTCAGCAACAGTCGCTAAGCTATTATTGACTTGTTTGTTAATCTGGACAAACTGCTTTACTTCCTACTAAGCACAAACAAAAAGCAACTTGTCCGACATAGAACTCCAGGCAGTGTGTGTGATATGATTGCTGAGGCTACAAGGATCTTGGATTTACTACCATGATGTCTCAGACTCTCTCATATTGTAGATCTGCTCCAGGATCCATAATCAAAGCTTGAGGAATCGAGAACATAACTTTGGAATGATGAGTGTTGCAAGTTCTGGGCTGTTTCCACCTATTACCTCCCAGGAGAAGTTTGCAAACCCTTATGCTGTACAGGTGCTGAAGACCAAGAAAAATGAACTCATCGAAGGCATCAAAAACCCAGAACAGCTCATCAACCTTCTTGTAGACCATGGAATCTTCTCCGTAGAGAAGAAAACAGTGATGTCCTACTACAGGACCAAGACAGAGAAGAATTCACGGCTGTTGGACATCTTGCTGTCTAAAGGTGAGAGAGCTTGTCGTCTCTTCTTCTATCCTTGTCTCAAGCAGATAGAGCCCCGATTATACAACAGCATCAAAAGTTATGTCAGTCATGTCAATGACACAGTTAAAGATGGAAGAAGGCAACTGGTTGGATATCTATTGGAGAGGGATAAGGAGGACAATCAAGCTCCTGTCAAGGAACCACCAGAAAAAAGGTCCCGTAAGGAGAATTTGGCCAAGAAAGTTAAAAAGGAGGCTCAAAAACCAAGTGTCCAAATCAAAGAGAAGAAGAGTTCTCTAGTGGAGACTCCGAGACAGAAGGTGGCTCAGTCATCTGGTGGAGTATTTGATGCCGTCATGAAAGGTGACCTGTCCTTGTTGGAGTCGATTCTTAAGGGTTCTGATGTTAATGCTGTAAATTCTTCTGGGGAAACTCTGTTACATGTAGCTGCCTCAAATGGACATGTCCCCGTCATTGAATTCTTGCTTTCGAAAGGTGCCAAAGTAGACGCCAAAGATAAAAAACGGATGACACCACTACACCGAGCAGCTGAGAATGGCCACGTGGAGGCAGTGAGTGTTTTACTCCAAGCTGGAGCAAACATGTACTCCTTGGACAATGACTCTCAGTCTCCTCTACACTTAGCAGCTCAGAACAATCACCACCATGTAGTGAAACTCTTCCTTCAAGAAGAAGAAAAACGCTACAAAAATAGATCCAACTTTTTACATATGGAGGCTTCTAAAAACAATAGTCGTCTGGTGGAGTTGCTTCTGGAGAATGGCGCCAATGTGGATAGTCTGGATGAAAAGAAGCACACAGCCTTGTACCATGCAGTGTCAGGTGGGCATGAAGCGACGGTCAAAGTGTTACTAGAGGCTGGTGCTACTGTTGACCCCAGCATTATAGATGTGGCCTTCAATACTAATAACGAATACATTTTCGGCCTCCTCCTACAATATTCCAAGGGGCTCTCCGCCGACACCATGATCTCCGCCATGTTTAAAGCTGTCAAGCTGAACCTTTTTGGAATAATCAAGGCGTTAATTGATAAAGGCACAGACGTGAATGCAAGGAATGACATGCAGTATACACCTCTTCTACTAGCTGCAGAACTGGGCAAGTCAGAGGCGGCACAGGCGCTGATCGAAAAAGGGGCGCACATAGATGACCGGACACCAAATCTAAACACAGCTTTACATCTGTCTGTTCAAGGCGGAGATGTTCCCACCTTAAAACTTCTGCTCCAGAAGGGGATTAATGTTGATATTACTGGGCCAGGACACCAAACCCCGCTTCACATGGCGGCCTACCATAACCGACCGGACTTGAGTGATATTTTGCTTTCAGCTGGTGCCAACGTGAATGCCGTGAGCAAAGAGTCCCTGACTCCCCTGCATCTGGCCAGTCAGAGGAACAATGTTGACGTTGCCCAAAATCTCATAGAGCACAAGGCTAATGTGAATGCCAAAGACAAGCATTCGAAGACGCCATTACATTTGGCAGTGGAAGGAGGTGGGCTTGCTCTGGTGCAATTACTACTCAATAACAAGGCAGACCCCAATGTCGCAGATAAGGATAAGAAGACCCCACTCCATATTGCAGCTGAAGAAGGAAAGTCTGAGGTGGTGGCGGCCCTGCTCAGTAGCCAGGCCAGGTATGGTGTGAAGGACATGGATGGCTGTACCCCCATCCATTACGCCACCATCTCTGGCAACATGGACATTGTTAAGTCTTTGCTGAAAGCTGGAAAAAATAAAAACCTTGAAGAGAAAAATGTCTGGAGGAAAACGCCCTTGCATCTCGCAGCTGAGCACGGACATAGTGACATCATCCAACTGCTGTTGACCAATGGGGTGGCCATAGACCCCCTAGATAATAACCGTGACACCCCGCTGCACTGTGCTTGCAAATCTGGTCACCTGAGCTCTGTGCAGACCCTTGTGGGCTGGAATCAGGGGCAAAAAGCCAATTTACAAGCCACCAATAGTCTAAAGAAGACCCCATTGCAGGTAGCAGAAGCTGGCACCACCGACAGTCACCAGCAGGTGGCAACAGTCTTGAAAAAGAAAATGCGGATAATTAAATAAATACAATTAACATGAATGAATAAGCCTTAAGAGCGGCGACTCCTGCAGCTACACATAAAGAGGCCCAACTGTCCTACCGGGATCCACATCATTAAAGCTTCCGCAGATTTTTAACAGACTGCTTCAATTGCTCAACATTTTCAAGATCTCTGCGTCCTGTCAGTGAGTGGTATTATTGTTTATATTCAGAGGCTCAATACCTGTAATGGCTTCAAGGAGTATTCTGGGACTTTTTAAATAGTTTCTATTAATGATGGTAGGTCATGAATAGAGGATTGTGGGTGACCGTAGTGACAGCAGACGCAGGAATCAGCTGATCGATGGGGATCTGAGTGGTGGGTCCTCACTGATCATCCTGAGGACAAGTCATCAATAGAGAAAAAAAAAATCTAAAAAGTCCCAGATAACCCCCCTTTAAGGTCACATTTATATTTGTGCTGGAGACTCCAAATGTAGATCTGGCATGATATCCCAGAAGAACTAATACAGCATGCTGCGCTACTTCCACATGCAGGAGACTCTTAGCGAATTCCGTCTGTGAGCCCGGCCGGCAACCCTGCTACCTTATTTTGCTGTATTGCAGATAACCGTGGAGGCTCGCCGCTGGTCAATGGCAGTACAGTTTTTTTTAATGTTTGTATTTCCTTCCCTGTCGCTTAGCGATGACATGGGTACCCGCGGCCTATAGGCAATGTTAATTGTGCATGGGCTGCCGATTCGACGGCCTCCATTGACTTCAATGGAGGCTTCTCCATGCGGAATTCATGGCAAAATAGAGGTTGCTGCAATTTTTTTCCTCCGCTCGCAGAAAACTAAATTCGTATCCGTGTGAGCGAAGAAGCGTAAGTACATGCTTTTAAATGCCCACGTCTTGCCATCCTCATCACAGATGCTGATTGCAGATTCCACAACTGGAGTCTGCCCGTGTGAGACCGGCCTTGGGGGGGGGGGGGGGGGAGTGTTTCACATGGGTGATAAAATCGTGCATTTTTCGCGGAGTGAAAAAAAAAGTAGATTTATGAAACCAATGATTTTTAATGGTTTCCTTCCCATTAGCGATGTTTTCACTGACACAATGTTGAGAGAGGAAAAAAAAATCACGGCATAATCTATCTGCGATTTTAATTTTTTAAAATCTCCCATGCTTCCCTATGGAGCCTCCCTTTTATCGCATCACACAAACTTGCGTTGCGATTTTAACATTAGAAAGTTCTATTGACTTTCGCGATTTTATCACGGGCGGCAGCGATGCTAGATTATTCTCAGAAAAAGCGCATCGCTGACCCTCAAAAATCGCAGGGAGAAAGACACTTTTTTTTTGCGGTAAAATCCCAATCGCTCATAAGGAACTAGCCTCATACTTCTCATCACTGAGGGCTCATGTCCACGGGCAAAATATGATTTAGGATCCGCAGTGGATTACCTGCACGCGGATCCGCACCCCATAGGGATGCATTGACCACCCGCGGGTAGATAAATACCCGCGGATCATCAATAAAATGGATTTTAAAAAAAATGGAGCATGAAAAAATCTGGACCATGCTCCATTTTCATGCGGGTCTCCCCCGGGGACGGCTCCCGCGGGCTTCTATTGAAGCCTATGGAAGCCGTCCGGATCCGCGGGAGACCTAAAATAGGAATTTAAAGCATTTACTCACCCGCAGCGGGCCGGGAAGCTCTTCTCTTCCTCACGGCCGCATCTCCCTTGCTTCGGCTCGGCGGAATTCATCCGCCGGCCGAAAAAGAAGATCCGGCCGTGAGGAAGAGCAGAGCTTCGCCGCCCGCTACGGATAGGTAAATTCTTATTTATTTGTATTTTCAGCGCTCACGTCCGCGGGGCAGGAGGGACCCGCTGCAGATTCTACATGTAGAATCCGTAGCGGGCCCGATTTTCCCCGTGGACATGAGGCCTGAGGGTTTGTTACAGTTATATCCAGACCAGACAATCCTCTGTGAGATGAACAACCTAAATTCCAGACTGCTACATAGTAATGAACTATCAGGGCAGCAGAGAGATTAGTGCTGAGGATGTGTTTAGAATGGGAAAAAACCCTCAGCTGTGAGCAGTATTGAGTTTTGAGAGTTTTGTCTCTAGATTTAAGCAAGAATGTTCTCATTCACTGACAGCAAACAGAGAAAATGATGAGGAACGGAAACACAAAATATAAAAAAATTAGGAGAACTTTTCTTTAAAGGGTAACTAAACTTTTTTTAAAAAGCTTCTGACATGTCATAGTGACATTTTGAATCGGTGATGTCTATGGCGTTCATACACACCCGTTCATGCCACAATTGACTTCTATCACTTAGAATATCCATACTATAGGTGATAAAAGCCTGATCGGTGGGGATCTCACTGCTAAGACCCCCTACTGAACCCAAGAATGGGGGTCCTGTGTCCCCTTTACTGTGGGCTCACTGCCTGGAGCGGCATGTGTGCTGCCGCTCTATTCACTTTCAATGGGACTGCCGTAGATACTTGTCCTCCGCTGTACCTGTGAGTCCCATTGAGATGAATGGAGCGGCAGTGTGCATGCTGGACTGTCACTCCATTCAATCTCCTGCTCAAGAGCTTGTTTACTGGTCTGCATTGTAGCTCTGACCACAGCTTGCGGGTCCTACAACTTACTCCTCCCATCATGCATTGCTCACATGAAATTGGAGGCTATGGACAGAGGAGAAAGTAATACGGTAAATGCTGACAAAACATCAGAGAAAGTGGAGGGTTGCGTGACAGACAGAAAATAAAGTAGCTAGACCGGGTACAGGGAACCTATTACAAAATTACGTGATGATGTACGTTACATTTTTTAAATGTTACTCTGTGCCCGGAATCCCCCTTTAACTGTTTAAGAAGCCGCTGCAGTGATCTTCAAAGGGAACTCTTTCTTGCAGTAATATAAGTCACAAAGCAAATACAATTTACCCAAGATATAATCAGTACCTGTCTATGGCCAGCAGGGGTCACCGTTGCTATTGATATTTCTAATGTGCACTTGACCACAGACTCCACATACTACAACAGTGACAGTGACACCTACAGGTGAAAAGAAGTTATTACATGTGGTCAACTCCTCGCCTCTTATTACTGGAGCAGAACAGTTATATGTGAGCTAGGGACGGTGTTTGCAGCAGATATTATTTTCATATTATATCAGATTTTTCTATTAAAGTGACATTAATATAAACACGGTGTGTAGATTATTCCTCCATCTGTAAAGTGAAGTTTCTATCAAGTTTACCAGATATGCGGGGGTCTCATATTGCAGGTTTAGTAAGAGATGAAACACACGCTGAAGAAAGAATAGTCAATTTGACACACAGTTGCAGAACATTGTAAAAGTTTCAATATTTGGCAATGCTGGCTTTACTATTCAGCAGCACTGCACTTGGCTACCCAGCCCCTTTATATGAATTATGCTTCCAAAAGTAATTGGACGCCTGAGCAAGAATCACAAATTGTATTTATTTCCATATGTTAATACTTAGTGGGGCTCCTTTGACCCTAATGACATCGGATACACTGACATACTTTCTACTAACATCTGATACACTTCAGCTAGTATTTCCCTCCATTCATCCTGCAAATGTCCAGCAAGTTCTTTCAAAGGAGATGCATCAGCCCATCTACAATGGAGCAAGGAACATTTGAGCAATGTTATTGAACAGTTGAGCAATGGAAGAACTTTCTATGAAATGACGAATCCCGCTATTCCATTTTGACATCAGATGGACGTACCTGGGTGTGGTGGATCCTGGGGAATGACATACTCTGAGTGTATTGTGCCATCAGGTAAGTACAGCGGAGGTTCTGTTATGGTCTGGGGATGGTTTACGTGGCATGGTCTCCGTCCGTTGGTTGTAGTGACAAGAACCAGGAACACGAAGGTGACCCTGACCTTCCAGACAATAATGTGCTGCCAACAATGTGGTAATACTCTGGGAACAGTTGGCCATACTCCCAACAAGACAACGCGCCTTGTTACAGATCCAGTGCTGTTGGTTTGAGGATGTGGATGTTCCACGATTTGACCAGCTGCAGAGTCCTGACCTGAACCTACTGAACATCTTTAGGGTGAACTGGAACATTGGGATAGGAAATATGAAGTGTCCATCTTCTTAAGAGAACTCACTAGATGTTTGCAGGATGAATAGAGGGAAATACCAACTGAAGTGTATCAGACATTAGTAGAAAGTATGCCACAGCGAGTATCTGATGTCATTAGGGTCAAAGGAGCCCCACTAAGTATTAACATATAGAAATAAATACTAGTTTACATACTTGCTCAGGTGTGCTACTACTTTTGGTAGGATAGTGTATTAGTGCTCCGGTATGTGGCGATATACACATGTAGATATAGTAGTGGTCCTATTAGTGATGATACAGTGGATATGTCAAGTTGAAAAATCGTACAAAAATGAATCATTTCAGACTTATTTCCACCTCCAATGTGACCCGTTATCTGTACAATTCCACTGAAAAACTGGAATATTTATGTGGTTGCATAAGTGTTCACACCCTCTTATATTTGGGGTTGTGTTCAGAATTAGCCAATCACATGGAACCTCCTGATAACTAGTAGTCAGCACTCCGCTGTCATTACTCATTACTGGAGAACTTTCCTGACATTTTCTTAGTTGGTCCGTGAGGATCTTACAGAACATCACAGGGGTCTGATTGTTGGAAGGTATCAGTCAGGAGAAGGGGCCCAAAACAGATCCAAGGCATGTTCCGCCAATCATGAATGGGTGAGTGTTGCCCCTGATTGGCTGAGCGCAGGGAGCAATCAGAGGCAGCCCATTCAGCAGGCAGGGATTTTAAATCCACACCTGCTGAATACTACTGAAAGCCGTTCAGAAGAGCCGTCTGGACGCTTCTGAGCCCCGGCAGCTACAGAGAGGTGTGTATAGATTTTATTTTTTACACTTTTTAGGATCGTTTTAAGGGAAGGGCTTATATTTGAAGCCCTTCCCCGAAAATTAATACAGCGCTTGCTGGCAGCCCATTGCTTTCAATGGAGCCGGCTGTATTGCCGGCTCCATTGAATTCAATGGGAGAACATCGCGCTCCTCTGTGACAGCTGTGGCAGAAGATAGCGGGCAGCGCTCTTTGTGAGCGTACAAACGCCTATGTGACCGAGCCCTTTGGGCAGATAAAAGCTGCTAGCAGCGTTTTTTTCCGCTGTGCCGCCCGCTTAGGTCACAAGATTTTTTGAGCGCATCAGTTATGCGCACAAAAAAATCGTGCAACAAAATGCCCGTGTTACCAAGCCGTCAAGAAGCACCATGCCACTTTTATAGTCAGCATGTGAATTTAAAGGGTACGTACGGAACAAACCCCACCGTATACACTATGGCGCGGATTCTCATTCAAAATAATAGGATGCAGATTTACTACAGAATTGGCGACATTTTCACAGCAAGAATCAATTGCCCTATGGGGGTGCAGAAGAGGTGACCATATGAATTGGTCACCTCTAGACCTCCCTGTACACCACTACACACACCTGCTTGCACCCATGATGGTAACGTGCCGTTGGCTGTCCTTTTCCTTATGTATCCCCTCAATTTCCACGGATGCTCCTTGCAGGATGGATCCAAGCGGCGCAGCTTCCACAGGCAGCGCTGGTACTCCTTCAGAACGTCGATCTTCTCCTGGAACTCTTCAATCTTCCTTTCAGAATAGTGAATCAGCTACGACTGCTGCAAGGAGAGCGATTGGGTCTGTTAGTACATGTGGGAACAGAGACCACATGATGGGGCCCGGGATCCCAGCGGTCAGACCCTCAGCAATCTTAGGCTGGATTCATATGGGTGATTTTCCCCATGAGTTCTGAGCCATTCTCAAATGGACAGAAGTCGCACGTTAAGAACCCGTTCATTTGAATGCGTTAATTCACATGAGCAATTTTTTTTTCTCTGGCGTCGAGAGTCCGAGTTCAGCTGCTTCTAGACGGAATGATTATCTTTCTATAAATGATTCAAATGAGTAAAAGTGAGCGATAATCGTTCGGTTTAAACGTGAGCCAACGACTGAACAAACGATAATCGTTCACACAGACATAAAAATCACTGTCGGCTCATTCACTAAGGGCTCATGTCCACGGGCAAAATATGATTTAAGATCCGCAGCGGATCTCCCGCATGCGGATCCGCATCCAATAGGGATGCATTGACCACCCGCGGGTAGATAAATACCCGCGGATGGTCAATAAAAGGCATTTTAAAAAAAATGGAGCATGAAAAAATCTGGACCATGCTCCATTTTCATGCGGGGCTCCCGCGGGCTTCTATTGAAGCCTATGGAAGCCGTCCGGATCCGCGGGAGACCTAAAATAGGAATTTAAAGCATTTACTCACCCGCAGCGGGCCGCGAAGCTCTGCTCTTCCTCACGGCCGCATCTCCCTTGCTTCGGCTCGGCGGATGTGCCCGGCGCATGCGCGCGGCACGTCGACGACGTGCCGGCGATGTGCCGCCGGCGTCAGGAATTCATCCGCCGGCCGAAAATGAAGATCCGGCCGTGAGGAAGAGCAGAGCTTCGCCGCCCGCTACGGAAAGGTAAATGCTTTTAAATTGCTATTTTCAGCGCTCATGTCCGCGGGGCAGGAGGGACCCGCTGCAGATTCTACATGTAGAATCTGCAGCGGATCTGATTTTCCCCGTGGACATGAGGCCTAATTGTTCGGTTAACCCCTTAACGCTGCAGGGCGTACAGTTACATCCAGTAGCGTGGGGGCTCATCGGAGCTGTTAACCTTTTAAATGCCGCTGACATTTAAATCCTCCAAACAACGTTCCGGTGTTCCGTACGATCCCGCCGCTATGATATCGCAGGCAGCCGTGTGGGTGTCATGGCAGTCGGTGTCCTTCAGAAATGGTGTGGCATTACATCATACTGTAGGAGCGATCTAAGCAAACAAACCCTTTTGCAATAAAAGAATCTAAATAATAAAGCAAAAAAAACATATTTGGTCTTACCGTCAAAGTCCGATCTATCAAAGTAATGCACTATTACTGCACACTGTGAATGTCGTCTGAAAAAAAAACAAAAGAACGCCAGAGATGTGCTTTTTGGTTACCCTTTCTCCAAGAAAAAGTGTAATAAAAAGTGACCAAAAATGGGACCAAACTACAGGACATACCGTATAAAATGAGCCCCCACACAGCTGCGTTGATGGAAAAACAACAGTCAGGGCTTTTACCAACTAGCGTTTTTGTTTTCTTGCGCTGCGAGTGAAAACATCCGCCTTGCACCCCACAAAAATCGCTAAATGCTTTCAGTGGGTCCAGCAGCGCCAGCCCCATTGAAAGCATAGGGAGTATATCGCGGACTTCTACCACAGCTGTGGCAGGTGTTTCCTTCATCAATGTGGGAACTGCGAGGATAACGGAATCCTCTGCTATAGCTGTGGTAGAAGTCCAGCATGCTATTTCATTGCTTTCAATGGGGTCGGCGCTGCTGCTGGCCCCATTGAAAGCAGTGGGTTGTAGGCAACCCCTGCAGTGATAATTTTCGGGGAAGGGCTTGAGATATAGACTTGATAGATATGAGATATATATGAGATTGATGAATATATATGAGATATTAGATAAATAGGTATAAGATGGATTGATAGATATGCGATGGATAGATATAAGATAGACAAATATGAGATAGATAAGAGATGGATAGATATGTGATGGATAGATATAAGATAGATAGATATGAGATGAACAGGAGAAGGATAGATAGATATGAGAGATAGATGTAGAAAGAAAGATATGAGAGATAGATGTAGAAAGAAAGATATGAGATGGATAGATAAATAGATGAGAGAGATATATATATGGACAGATGGTTAGATATGAGAGAGAGACATAAGATATATATGAGATATTAGATAAATAGGTATAAGATAGATAGATATGTGATGGATAGAAATATATGAGACAGATAGATATGAGACAGATAGATATGAGACAGATACCCTGTTTCCATGAAAATAAGACATACCCTGAAAATAAGACATAGCATTATTTTCCAGAATTTTTGAGGATGCAAAATGATTTTTCAGGCTTTTTGAGGATGCTTGAAATATAAGCCCTACTCCAAAATTAAGCCCTGCTAGTTAATTAAAAACGTCAATTTAAATACTGTCCAGGCAGCTATACATGTAAAAAAGTTAAACCTTTTTGAACAAAAAATATAAGACACTGTCTTATTTTCGGGGAAACGTGGTAGATATGAGACAGATAGATATGAGAGAAATATAGATAGATATGAGATGGATAGATAGATAAATAGATATGAGAGAGATAGATATATATGGACAGATGGATAGATATGAGAGAGAGAGAGAGATCAGATATATATGACATTGATAGATATAAGATATATATGAGATATTGGATAAATAGGTATAAGATAGATAGATATGCGATGGATAGATAGATAGATAAGAGATTGATAGATATGAGAGAGATGTAGATACATTTGATATGAGATAGATAGATATGATAGACAGATGAGATAGATAGGACATGGCTAGATAAATATGAGATGGATAGATAGATAGATATGAGATATGTAGATGAGATGGATAGATATGAGAGAGATCAATATGAGAGAGATAGATATATATAGACAGATATAAGATGGATAGATAGATATGAGAGAGAGATATGAGATATAAATGAGATTGATATATAGATATGAGATTGATAGATATGAGAGAGATGTAGATACATTTGATATGAGATAGATAGATATGATAGACAGATGAGATAGATAGGACATGGCTAGATAAATATGAGATGGATAGATAGATATGCAATGACTAGATAGATATGAGATAGATATATACATATGAGATGGATAGATAGATAGATATGAGATATGTAGATGAGATGGATAGATATGAGAGAGATCAATATGAGAGAGATAGATATATATAGACAGATATAAGATGGATAGATAGATATGAGAGAGAGATATGAGATATAAATGAGATTGATATATAGATATGAGATTGATAGATACATATGAGATATTAGATAAATAGGTATAAGATGGATAGATAGATATTACAGATAGCGAGCACGTTCGGATAAGGCAGTTACTCAATCGAGCATCGCTCTTCTCGAGTAACTGCATTCTCATCCGAGCAGGCTCGGGGGAATGGGAGGGTGGGACGGGAGAGCAGGTTCTAATAGATATTAGAGATGAGCGAGCACGCTCGGATAAGGCAGTTACTCGAGTGAGCATTGCTCCTCTCGAGTAACTGCATTCTCGTCCGAGCAGGTTCGGGGGGGGGGGGGGGGGGGGGGATCTCTCTCACTCTGCACCTAGCCTGCTCGGACGAGAATGCAGTTACTCGAGAAGAGCGATGCTCACTCGAGTAACTGCCTTATCCGAGCGTGCTCGCTCATCTCTAATATCTATCTATCCATCTTATACCTATTTATCTAATATCTCCTATATATCTATCAATCTGATATATATCTCATATCTATGTATCAATCTCATATCTATCCATCTGTCCATATCTATCTATCTCTCTTATATCTATCCATCTCATATCTATCTATCTTATATCTGTCTATCATATCTATCTTATATCTATGACAGGTATGAGATAGATAGACAAGAGATGGATAGACAAGAGATGGATAGACAAGAGATGGATAGACAAGAGATGGATAGACATGAGATAAATAGACATGAGATAGATATGGGATGGACAGGAGGATAGATAGATGAGAGAGATAGATATAGATAGATAAATAAATAGATATGAGAGAGATAAATATAACAGATAGATATGAGATGCCTAGATAGATATAAGATAGATTGATATGAGATAGATATGATAGATGAGGTAAATATAAGATAGATATGAGATGGCTGGATAGATATACAGATATGAGATGGATAGATATGCAATGACTAGATAAATATA
Organism: Eleutherodactylus coqui; assembly: GCF_035609145.1. Lineage (NCBI taxonomy): Eukaryota > Metazoa > Chordata > Amphibia > Anura > Eleutherodactylidae > Eleutherodactylus > Eleutherodactylus coqui. The sequence goes on from NC_089839.1 coordinate 295,617,917, forward strand.
TAGATATGAGATAGATTAGCTAGATATTAGATAGACATAGGATATATAGATATGAGATGGATGGATAGATAGATATGAGATAGGTAGATGAGATGGATAGATAAATATGAGATAGATATGAGATGGAAATATAAATTTATAGATAGATATGAGACAGATAGATATGAGAGAGAGATAGGATATATATGAGATTAATAGATATGAGATTGATAGATATATATGAGATATTAGGTAAATAGGTATACGATGGATGGATAGATAGATATACAATGGATAGAAATAAGATATGTTAGACATATAGATATGAGATAGACAGGTGAGAGATGGATATGTGATGGATAGATATTAGATAGATGTACAGATATGAGATGGATAGATAGATAAATACGAGATGGATAGATAGCTATGAGATGGATAGATATGAGATAAATAGATTTGCTAGATATTAAATAGATATGGAATGGATAGATAGATATTAGATAAATATGATATAAATAAAAAGATAGATAAATAGATAAGGTATAGAAAGATATGAGATATGTAGATGAGATGGATAGGAAATGGATAGATATGACATAGATATATAGATGGATAGATATGAGAGAGATATATATGGATAGATATGAGATGGATAGATATGAGAGAGATATGAGATAAATAAGAGACTGATAGATATGATATATATATGAGATTGATAGATATATATATGATCTATATCTGAGATTGATAGATATATATATGATTAGAGATGAGCGAGCACCAAAATGCTCGGGTGCTCGTTACTCGAGACGAACTTTTCGCGATGCTCGAGGGTTCATTTCGAGTAACGAACCCCATTGAAGTCAATGGGCGACCCGAGCATTTTTGTATATCGCCGATGCTCGCTAAGGTTTTCGTTTGTGAAAATCTGGGCAATTCAAGAAAGTGATGGGAACGACACAGCAACGGATAGGGCAGGTGAGGGGCTACATGTTGGGCTGCATCTCAAGTTCCCAGGTCCCACTATTAAGCCACAATAGTGGCAAGAGTGTCCCCCCCCTCCCAACAACTTTTACTTCTGAAAAGCCCTCATTAGCAATGCATAACTTTGCTAAGCACCACACTACCTCCAACAAAGCACAATCACTGCCTGCATGACACTCCGCTGACACTTCTCCTGGGTAACATGCTGCCCAACCCCCCCCCCCCTGCACGACCCAGTGTCCACAGCGCACACCAAACTGTCCCTGCCCAGCCTTCAGCTGCCCTCATGCCACGCCACCCTCATGTCTATTTATAAGTGCGTCTGCCAGAGGAACCGCAGGCACACACTGCAGAGGGTTGGCACGGCTAGGCAGCGACCCTCTTTAAAAGGGGCGGGGCGATAGTCCACAATGCTGTACAGAAGCAATGAGAAATCTAATCCTGTGCCACCTCCACCTGGAGCTGCACACGTGGGCATAGCAATGGGGAACCTATGTGCCACACACTATTCATTCTGTCAAGGTGTCTGCATGCCCCAGTCAGACCGCGTTTTTTTATAAATAGTCACAGGCAGGTACAACTCCGCAATGGGAATTCCGTGTGCACCCATAGCATGGGTGGCTCCCTGGAACCCACCGGCGGTACATAAATGTATCCCATTGCATTGCCCATCACAGCTGAGGTAATGTCGTGCTTAATGCAGGTGGGCTTCGGCCCACACTGCATGCCCCAGTCAGACCGGGGTTCTTTAGAAGTGGACACATGCAGTTACAACTCCCTGTGGACCCACAGCATGGGTGGGTGCCAGGAAGCCACCGGCGGTACATTAATATATCCCATTGTATTGCCCATCACAGCTGAGGTAATAATGTCATGTTTAATGCAGGTGGGCTTCAGCCCACACTGCATGCCCCAGTCAGACTGGGGTTCTTTAGAAGTGGACAGATGCATTTACAACTCCCTGTGGACCCACAGCATGGGTGGCTCCCTGGAACCCACCGGCGGTACATAAATATATCCCATTGCAGTGCCCAACACAGCTGATGTTGCGTCAGCTGTAATGCAGGTGGGCAAAAAATTAATTGGATTACACTGTAGGCGAGGGCCCCCAAAAATTGGTGTACCAACAGTACTAATGTACCTCAGAAAAATTGCCCATGCCCAACCAAGAGGGCCGGTGAAACCCATTAATCGCTTTGGTTAATGTGGCTTAATTGGTAACTAGGCCTGGAGGCAGCCCAGTAAAAATAAAAATTGGTTGAGGTGAAAGTTTCAACGCTTTAATGAGCATTGAAACGTATAAAAATTGTTTAGAAAAATTATATGACTGAGCCTTGTGGGCCTAAGAAAAATTGCCCGTTCGGCGTGATTATGTGAGGTTTCAGGAGGAGGAGCAGGAGGAGGAGGAGGAGGAATATTATACACAGATAGATGAAGCAAAAAGGTCCCCGTTTTGGATGGTGATAGAGAACGATGCTTCCATCCGCGGGTGCAGCCTACGTATTGTTTAGGTATCGCTGCTGTCCGCTGGTGGACAACAGAAGTCTGGGGAAATCCAGGCTTTGTTCATCTTGATGAGTGTTAGTCTGTCAGCACTGTCGGTTGACAGGTGGGTACGCTTATCTGTGATGATTCCCCCAGCCGCACTAAACACACTCTCTGACAAGACGCTAGCCGCAGGACAAGCAAGCACCTCCAGGGCATACAGCGCTAGTTCAGGCCACGTGTCCAGCTTCGAAACCCAGTAGTTGTAGGGGGCAGAGGCGTCACCGAGGACGGTCGTGCGATCGGCTACATACTCCCTCACCATCCTTTTACAGTGCTCCCGCCAACTCAGCCTTGACTGGGGACCGGTGACACAGTCTTGCTGGGGAGCCATAAAGCTGGCAAAGGCCTTGGATAATGTTCCCCTGCCTGCGCTGTACATGCTGTCTGATCTCTGCGCCTCCCCTGCTACCTGGGCCACGGAAATGCACCTTCGGCCACTAGCGCTGTCGGATGGGAATGTTACCATCAGTTTGTCCGCCAGGGTCCTGTGGTATAGCATCATTCTCGAACCCCTTTCCTCTTCGGGAATGAGAGTGGAAAGGCTCTCCTTATACCGTGGGTCGAGCAGTGTGTACACCCAGTAATCCGTAGTGGCCAGAATGCGTGTAACGCGAGGGTCACGAGAAAGGCATCCTAACATGAAGTCAGCCATGTGTGCCAGGGTACCTGTACGCAACACATGGCTGTCCTCACTCGGAAGATCACTTTCAGGATCCTCCTCCTCCTCTGGCCATACACGCTGAAAGGATGACAGGCAAGCTGCATCTGTACCCTCAGCAGTGGGCCAAGCTGTCTCTTCCTCCTCATGCTCCTCCCCCTCCTCCTCCTCTGGCCATACACGCTGAAAGGATGACAGGCAAGTAGCATCTGTCCCCTCAGCAGTGGGCCAAGCTGTCTCTTCCCCCTCCTCCTCAACGCGCTGAGATATAGACATGAGGGTGCTCTGACTATCCAGCGACATACTGTCTTCCCCCGCCTCCGTTTCCGATTCCAAAGCGTCTGCCTTTATGCTTTGCAGGGAACTTCTCAAGAGGCATAGCAGAGGAATGGTGACGCTAATGATTGCAGCATCCCCGCTCAGCATCTGGGTAGACTCCTCAAAGTTTCCAAGGACCTGGCAGATGGCTGCCAACCAGGCCCACTCTTCTGTAAATAATTGAGGAGGCTGACTCCCACTACGCCGCCCATGTTGGAGTTGGTATTCCGCAATAGCTCTACACTGCTCATAGAGCCTGGCCAACATGTGGAGCGTAGAGTTCCACTGTGTGGGCACGTCGCACAGCAGTCGGTGCACTGGCAGATTAAACCGATGTTGCAGTGTCCGCAGGGTGGCAGCGTGCGTGTGGGACTTGCGGAAATGTGCGCAGAGCTAGCGCACCTTTCCGAGCAGGTATGACAAGTGTGGGTAGCTTTTCAGAAAGCGCTGAACCACCAAATTAAACACATGGGCTAGGCATGGCACGTGCGTGAGGCTGCCGAGCTGCCACCAGGTTACGGCCGTTGTCACACACGACCATGCCCGGTTGGAGGCTCAGCGGCGCAAGCCAGCGGTCGGTCTGCTCTGTCAGACCCTGCAGCAGTTCGTGGGCCGTGTGCCTCTTATCTCCTAAGCTGAGTAGTTTCAGCACGGCCTGCTGACGCTTGCCCACCGCTGAGCTGCCATGCCGCGCGACACCGACTGCTGGCGACGTGCTGCTGCTGACACATCTTGATTGCGAGACAGAGGTTGCGTAGGAGGAGGAGGAGGAGGGTGGTTTAGTGGAGGAAGCATACACCGCCGCAGATACCACCACCGAGCTGGGGCACGCAATTCGGGGGGTGGGTAGGAAGTGAGCGGTCCCAGGCTCTGACTCTGTCCCAGCCTCCACTAAATTCACCCAATGTGCCGTCAGGGAGATATAGTGGCCCTGCCCGCCTGTGCTTGTCCACGTGTGTGTAGTTAAGTGGACCTTGGCAGTAACCGCGTTGGTGAGGGCGCGTACAATGTTGCGGGAGACGTGGTCGTGCAGGCCTGGGACTGCACATCGGGAAAAGTAGTGGCGACTGGGAACTGAGTAGCGCGGGGCCGCCGCCATCATGCTTTTGAAAGCCTCCGTTTCCACAAGCCTATAAGGCAGCATCTCCAGGCTGATCAATTTGGCAATGTGCACGTTTAACGCTTGAGCGTGTGGGTGCGTGGCGGCGTACTTGCGCTTGCGCTCAAACACTTGCGCTAGCGACGGCTGGACGGTGCGCTGAGAGACATTGGTGGATGGGGCCGAGGACAGCGGAGGTGAGGGTGTGGGTGCAGGCCAGGAGACGGTAGTGCCTGTGTCCTCAGAGCGGGGTTGGATCTCAGTGGCAGGTTGGGGCACAGGGGGAGAGGCAGCGGTGCAAACCGGAGGTGGTGAACGGCCTTCGTCCCACCTTGTGGGGTGCTTGGCCATCATATGTCTGCGCATGCTGGTGGTGGTGAGGCTGCTGGTGGTGGCTCCCCGGCTGATCTTGGCGCGACAAAGGTTGCACACCACTGTTCGTCGGTCGTCAGGCGTCTCTGTGAAAAACTGCCACACTGTAGAGCACCTTGACCTCTGCAGGGTGGCATGGCATGAGGGTGCGCTTTGGGAAACAGTTGGTGGATTATTCGGTGTGGCCCTGCCTCTACCCCTGGCCACCGCACTGGCTCGGCCTGTGCCCACACCCTGACTTGGGCCTCCGCGTCCTCGGCCGCGTCCACGTCCTCTAGGCCTACCCCTACCCCTCAGCATGCTGTATTACCAGTAATGCAGAAACAGAACGCTGTAATTAAATGTGCCGCTTATTGGCCTGTGGTTGCAGGCTGACTTCGCTTACGAAATGCCAGGAAATAATTTGGCGCAAGCCTGCTGTAACACATAGCTGGCTGCGTATGATTTTGTAGAACTACTACACCCAGCACAGACAGACCCAAAACACTGAGCACAGTCACAGGCAGGCCAAATAGATTTTTTGCCCCAAATTTTTTAGCAAAGGCCCACTGCCTATATTCAATCAATATGTCTTCTGTCCCTGCCTACGCACTTCTGTCCCTGGAGTATTACTGCAGGGCGCAATGCTCTGCACGGCCGATATACCAAAAAAAAAAAAAAGTGCAACACTGCACAAAGCAGCCTCCACAGCACTGCACACGGTTAGATGTGGCCCTAAGAAGGACCGTTGGGGTTCTTGAAGCCTAAAATACTCCTAACACTCTCCCTATAGCAGCTCCACCAAGATACCACTTTCCCTCCTCTATGTCAGAACGCATCTGTGGCGAGCCGCGGGAGGGGCCGATTTTTATACTCGGGTGACACCTGATCTCGCCAGCCACTCACTGCAGGGGGGTGGTATAGGGCTTGAACGTCGCAGGGGGAAGTTGTAATGCCTTCCCTGTCTTTCAATTGGCCAGAAAAGCGCGCTAACGTCTCAGAGATGAAAGTGAAAGTGACCCGAACATCGCATGGTACTTGTTACGAGTAACGAGCATCTCGAACACGTTAATACTCGAACGAGTATCAAGCTCGGACGAGTACGTTCGCTCATCTCTATATATGATCTATATCTGAGATTGATAGATATATATGAGATATTAGATAAATTGGTATAAGATGATAGATAGATAGATTGGACAGATAAGATAGATAGATATAGATAGATATGAGATGGATGAATAGATATATATGAGAGATATAAGATTGATATGAGATAGATAGATATGAGATAGATAGCTATGAGATAGATATGAGATAGATTGATATAATAGACAGATGAGATAGATATAAGATAATTATGGGATGGCTAGATAGATATGAGATGGATAAATAGATATGCAATGACTAGATGGATATATAGATATAAGATGGAGATGAGATAAATAGATTAGCTAGATATTAGACAGATATGGGATATATAGATATGAAAGATGGATAGATAGATATGAGATGGATGGTTAGATATAAAATTGATATGAGATAGATATGAGATAGGTAGATGAGATAGATAAATATGAGATGGATATATAGATGGATAGATAGATATGAGACAGATAGATATATATGGACATATGGATAGATATATATGAGATTGCTAGATAGAAATTAGATAAATAGGTATAAGATGGATAGATAGATATGTGAATGATAGATATAAGATAGATATGCTAGACGGATATGAGATAGATATGAGACAGATAGATATGAGACAGATAGATATGAGATGGACAGAAGGATATGAGAGAGAGATCTCTCATCTATCCAAGCTAGAGGCAGTTCAAAAAGGTACTAGAGCCTCCATGCTCACCTGTATCATATCTTATATCCAAACTAGAGGTAGTTCAACAGGGTAATAGAGCTTCCATGCTTGCCCGTATCACATCTTGAATCCAAGCTAGAGGTGGTACAACAGGGTACCAGAGCCTCCATGCCTGTCTGTATCACATCATGTATCCAAGCTAGAGGCAGTTCAAAAAGGTACTAGAGCCTCCATGCTCCCTGTATCACATCTCCTATTCAAGCTAGAAACGGTACAACAGGATACTAGAGCCGCCATGTCTGCCCGTATCACATTTTGTATTGGAGACTATTCACACGCGTATCACAGCTACAAGAGCCTCCATGCCCCACCCGTATCACATCTTGTATCCAAGCTAGAGGTGGTACAACAGCGTACTAAAGGACTCCATATTCCACTGTATTACATATTGTATTCAAGCTAGAGGCAGTAAAGCAGGCTACTAGAGCCGCAATGCCCCCCTAAATCACATCTTGTATCCAAGCTAATAAAAGTTATATTTTAGTATCATTAGTTTGTAGGTCTAAGAAGTTAGTCTCTTTAATTGGTACTGGACCTGTACTACCTCTGTGAAATTCGATTTGATTGACTATGGCAGACTTCTTATCACATAAGCTCAACCTAGAGAGCTGCGTAAACGAAGCTAATGCTGTATTTTCCCAGGAGGGGTTTAATCCACGCACCTCTAGCACTGACATGCATGGTTGCTTCAAGCAGTTATCGAAACAGTATCATGAATGTATTAGAGGGTGGTGGGAAGTGCAGGGCCTGAAAAGATACATGGAGAACAAAATTGTCCCAAGGGGTCTACGCAATCCCATAATGCCACCTCTACGCCTGAGGAATAATGAATTCTTAACTAAGTGGGAAAAAGAATCCACTGAAGCTTCATTAAGACTCATTCAGCTCCTCATTACAGAGGAACAGCAGATGCTAGTCAAAAACCAACAAGGCCTGGACAAGTTGTTGGAGACAGTGCAGAAATTTTCCAGTGACCCCGAATTCTCCCTGAAAGAGAAAGCTCTCCAAAATAATGTGGAAAAATACACCTCACAGATCAAAGAGAGAAAGCACACACAGTTTAATCGAGATTTGGTCGATTTCAGACAGAACCGTGCATACACCATCAATAGATCACGATCCGATACGGAAATTAGTTCCTCTGACCTAGAACTCTCTGAAAATGAAAATCAAATAAGAGAGCGGTATGATATATATCCGCGCCGGAGCAGAGGCAGGATGCATAATAGAGGACGGGGTAGGAACAGGTACTCCAACATTACCACTGATCCAGGTTTTTTAGGACCAACATCAACCCGTTACCCTTTAAGGGACAGAAGGGGCATGTAAAATCTATCAGCGGAAGTGATATCCAAGCCCATAATCTGATGACTGACAAACTACAAGTTATAAACCTCTCAGATAAGGTGTTACTGTCTGATGAGGTGAGCATTTTGGAGAGGGGGCTGTCCTTCGTCCCGACGAGCCATTTTGACCCGTTCGTCTGGACGAAGGACATCTCCCTCTTCATGCTTAAGCTCAGATGGAGGAAACATTTCATACAGCAAGATAAAAAAACAAGCTACTGAGTATGGGCCCTCACCTTCAGATATGCCCATCCTCAGAGACCTCCAACAACTAGAGAGTGAAATGAATAATATTCCCGGGAAAGGTCCCTTCACCCAATTAAAAAATAAGAACTCATCAAACCCTCCTTCACTTCATTGTCCTTTATTGGACACATTTGAAAAGATTGTTCTAAAAGAAATTTAGATCCCAGAGATTGTAGAGGATCCAGTAATATGACTCGGAATGAACTAACTGCACTAAGGTCCCTGGAAAATGATGATAAAATCGTGATTAAACCATCCGATAAAAGTGGTAATATCGTTGTCCTGAACAAAAGCCAGTATGTCAATGTGTGTATGACCCTATTAGGAGACAGAGACACATATGATAGATTACCATCTGAAACTACTTCTCAATTTTCTCAAGAACTATCAACTATTGCAGAAAGGGCTCTGTCTTTCAAACTAATCAGCCCGGCCGAATTTGAGTATATTGTCCCTAAACACCCTAAGGTAGCCATGTTTTATATTTTACCTAAAGTCCACAAGGGGCTACCCCCCCCCCCTTCGGGGACGGCCTATCATTTCTGGTGTGGCTAACCTTTGCCAAAACGCGAGTACCTATGTTGATCAGATACTGAGGCCGTTTGTGTCCTCCCTTCCATCACATGTTGAGGACACTCCAGACATGTTAGGCCAACTGGAGGGCATCCACATTGACTCAAATGTACTGCTGGCCACGATGGATGTTGAGAGCTTATATAGCTCTATCCCCCACAATCTCGGCCTAAAAGCTGTGGAACATTTCCTCAGCCAAAAAGGATTACAGTACAATGAGCATAATACCTTTGTGAAGGAGTTGTTGGGTTACATATTAACCCACAATTACTTTCTGTTCCAGGGCCAATATTTCCAGCAGCTCAGGGGCACCGCGATGGGGACACCTTGCGCCCCATCCTATGCCAACTTGCTCCTGAGCTGGTGGGAAGAAAGGCATGTGTTCTCCGAAGATAATCATTCATTCACCAGTAATATCGGTATGTGGGCCAGGTATATAGATGATATCTTTATACTCTGGACTGGCAATAAATCTAGCTTTGAAGCCTTAGTGGAGAAACTTAACAGCAATGAGTTCAACTTGCGGTTCACGGCTAAATGCAATGCAACAACCATCACCTTTCTAGATCTTAAGATCTCGAAGGGAATAGACAGACTCCTTTCTACTACAATTTTCCGCAAATGTACAGCAATTCCCTTCTGGCATGGCACAGTCACCACCCGTATCCACTTTGTAAGGGGATTCCCAAGGGTCAGTTCCTGCGAGTTCGCAGGAACTGCTCGTCGCAGAAAGACTTTGTAACCGAAGGAAATAAACTAGCTTTACGATTCACACAACGAGGATACCCTGAAACACTAGTTTCAGAGGCTTATCATTTCGCAGCTAGTAAAACTAGAACCGAGCTGTTACAATCCCATAAGAAAGTTGATACCAATATTACAAGAATTGTTGGGACATATGATACAGGGGCTTCCGCAGTCAGAAAAATCCTTAACAATTTCTGGGACATTTTGAGAGACGATGAGGATGTACGTGATATTCGTCTCCAGCAATTACATTGAGGAGAGGAAGCAATTTACGGGATAGGCTCGTTAAGAGCTATCTTAGGCCTAAAACCCCTGAAACAATGTGGCTTGGGAGACACAATCTAGTAGGTACATTTCCATGCTCCAGATGTGCAGTGTGTCCATTTATAAAGAAGAGTTCTTCTTTTCATTGCTCTACTACATCTGTTGATTATCTTAACCGAGAGTTCATAAATTGCCGTTCTCGCAATGTAGTATACCTAGCCACTTGCACTTGTCCGCTAAACTATGTGGGCAAGACGGTTCAGCAGTTCCGCTGTCGCATTCTTACCCACATAGGCAACATTAGATGGAACGAGCCTACACCGGTCTCCACACATATGTGGAATGTTCATGGAGGAGATGAGTCTCAAATACAATTTCAGGGTATTGAAAGTATCCACCCGGATGGACGTTGTGGTGACACTAATAAGTTGTTACTACAAAAAGAAGCAGGCTGGATTTTCAGGATGCAGTCAGTCGCCCCCTCTGGAATTTATTGTTCAACTGTTTCATTTAATTATTAGGGATGAGCGAGTATACTCGCTAAAGCACTACTCGTCCGAGTAATGTGCCTTAGCCGAGTATCTCCCTCCTCGTCGCTGAAGATTTGGGAGCCGCCGCAGCTGACAGGTGAGTTGCGGCGGGGAGCAGGGGAGAGCGGGCGGGAGAGAGAGATCTCCCCTCCGTTCCTTCCCGCAGCTCCCCTCCCGCCGCCAGCCCCCGAATCTTCAGGGACGAGCGGGGAGATACTCGTCTAAAGCACATTACTCGAACGAGTAGTGCTTTAGCGAGTATACTCGCTCATCCCTATTAGAGATGAGCGAACGTACTCGTCCGAGCTTGATACTCGTTCGAGTATTAGCGTGTTCGAGATGCTCGTTACTCGTGACGAGCACCACGCGATGTTCGAGTTACTTTCAGTTTCCTCTCTGAGACGTTAGCGCGCTTTTCTGGCCAATTGAAAGACAGGGAAGGCATTACAACTTCCCCCTGCGTCGTTCAAGCCCTATACCACCCCCCTGCTGTGAGTGGCTGGGGAGATCAGGTGTCACCCGAGTATAAAAATCGGCCCCTCCCGCAGCTCGCCACAGATGCATTGTGACTTAGCTGAGGGACAGTGCTATAGTGTTGGAGCTGCTGTAGGGAGAGCGATAGGAGTCAGTGTAGGCTTCAAGAACCCCAACGGTCCTTCTTAGGGCCACATCTAACAGTGTGCAGTAGTGTGGAGGCTGCTTTTAGCAGTGTTGCACATTTTTTTTTTTTTGCTATATCGGCCGTGCAGAGCATTGCGCCCTGCAGTAATACTACAGGGATAGAATTGTGTAGGCAGGGCCTGAAGACATATATTATCGATTGAATATACGCAGTGGTCCTTTAGAAAAAAATATTTGAAAAAAAACTATTTGGCCTGCCTGTCACTCTGCTCAGTGTTCTGGGTCCGTGTCTGCTGCAGGTTGTAGTTCTCAAAATAAATACGCAGCCAGCTAAGTGTTACAGCAGGCTTGCGCCAAATTATTTCCTGCCTCTGAAATCACCGCTCTGTTGCACTTAATAACAGTGCAACACTGCAGTTCCGTGACACACACATCAGGGACAGAATTGTGTAGGCAGGGCCAGAAGACATATTTTATAGATTGAATATACGCAGTGGTCCTTTAGAAAAAAATATTTGAAAAAAAACTATTTGGCCTGCCTGTCACTCTGCTCAGTGTTCTGGGTCTGTGTCTGCTGCGGGTTGTAGTTCTCAAAATAAATACGCAGCCAGCTAAGTGTTACAGCTGCTCAGTGTTCTGGGTCTGTGTCTGCTGCAGGTTGTAGTTCTCAAAATAAATACGCAGCCAGCTAAGTGTTACAGCAGGCTTGCGCAAAATTATTTCCTGGCGTTCCGTAAGCGTACTCAGCCTACAACCACAGGGCAATAAGCGGCACATTAAATTACAGTGTTGTGTTTCTGCATTCCTGGTAATACAGCATGCTGAGGGGTAGGGGTAGGCCTAGAGGACGTGGGCGCGGCCGAGGACGCGGAGGCCCTAGTCCGGGTGTGGGCACAGGCCGAGCTCCTGATCCAGGTGTATCGCAGCCGACTGCTGCGGGATTAGGAGAGAGGCACGTTTCTGGCGTCCCCACATTCATAACACATTTAATGGGTCCACACGGTAGACCCTTATTAGAAAATGAGCAGTGTGAGCAGGTCCTGTCGTAGATGGCAAAAAGTGCTTCCAGCAACCTATCGTCCACCCAGAGTTCTGCGCCGTCCACTGCTGCAACTCAGAATCCTCTGGCTGCTGCTCCTCCTTCCTCCCAGCCTCCTCACTCCGTGAAAATGAGACATTCTGAGGAGCGGGCAGACTCCCAGGAACTGTTCTCGGGCCCCTGCTCAGATTGGGCAGCAATGGTTCCTCTCCCACCAGAGGAGTTTATCGTGACTGATGCCCAACCATTGCAAAGTTCCCGGGGTCCGGGGGATGAGGCTGGGGACTTCCGGCAACTGTCTCAAGACCTTTCAGTGGGTGAGGAGGCCGATGACGATGAGACACAGTTGTCTATCAGTGAGGTAGTAGTAAGGGCATTAAGTCCGAGGGAGGAGCGCACCGAGGATTCTGAGGAAGAGCAGCAGGACGATGAGGTGACTGACCCCACCTGGTTTGCTACGCCTACTGAGGACAGGTCTTCAGAGGGGGAGGCAAGGGCAGCAGCAGGGCAGGTTGCAAGAGGCAGTGCGGTGGCCAGGGGTAGAGGCAGGGCCAGACCGAATAATCCACCAACTGTTTCCCAAAGCGCCCCCTCGCGCCATGCCACCCTGCAGAGGCCGAGGTGCTCAAAGGTCTGGCAGTTTTTCACTCAGAGTGCAGACGACCGACGAACAGTGGTGTGCAACCTTTGTCGCGCCAAGATCAGCCGGGGAGCCACCACCAGCAGCCTCACCACCACCAGCATGCGCAGACATATGATGGCCAAGCACCCCACAAGGTGGGACGAAGGCCGTTCACCACCTCCGGTTTGCACCGCTGCCTCTCCCCCTGTGCCCCAACCTGCCACTGAGATCCAACCCCGCTCTGAGGACACAGGCACTACCGTCTCCTGGCCTGCACCCACACCCTCACCTCCGCTGTCCTCGGCCCCATCCACCAATGTCTCTCAGCGCACCGTCCAGCCGTCGCTAGCGCAAGTGTTTGAGCGCAAGCGCAAGTACGCCGCCACGCACCCGCACGCTCAAGCGTTAAACGTGCACATAGCAAAATTTATCAGCCTGGAGATGCTGCCGTATAGGGTTGTGGAAACGGAGTCCTTCAAAACTATGATGGCGGCGGCGGCGGCCCCGCGCTACTCAGTTCCCAGTCGCCACTACTTTTCCCGATGTGCCGTCCCAGCCCTGCACGACCACGTCTCCCGCAACATTGTACGCGCCCTCACCAACGCGGTTACTGGCAAGGTCCACTTAAGAACGGACACGTGGACAAGCACAGGCGGGCAGGGCCACTATATCTCCCTGACGGCACATTGGGTGAATTTAGTGGAGGCTGGGACAGAGTCAGAGCCTGGGACCGCTCACGTCCTACCCACCCCCAGAATTGCGGGCCACAGCTCGGTGGTGGTATCTGCGGCGGTGTATGCTGCCTCCACTAAACCACCCTCCTCCTCCGCAACCTCTGTCTCGCAATCAAGATGTGTCAGCAGCAGCACGTCGCCAGCAGTCGGTGTCGCGCGTCGTGGCAGCACAGCGGTGGGCAAGCGTTAGCAGGCCGTGCTGAAACTACTCAGCTTAGGAGATAAGATGCACACGGCCCACGAACTGCTGCAGGGTCTGACAGAGCAGACCGACCGCTGGCTTGCGCCGCTGAGCCTCCAACCGGGCATGGTCGTGTGTGACAACGGCCGTAACCTGGTGGCGGCTCTGCAGCTCGGCAGCCTCACTCACGTGCCATGCCTGGCCCACGTCTTTAATTTGGTGGTTCAGCGCTTTCTGAAAAGCTACCCTCGCTTGTCAGACCTGCTCGGAAAGGTGCGCCGGCTCTGCGCACATTTCCGCAAGTCCCACACGGACGCTGCCACCCTGCGCACCCTGTAACATCGGTTTCATCTGCCAGTGCACCGACTGCTGTGCGACGTGCCCACATGGTGGAACTCTACGCTCCACATGTTGGCCAGGCTCTATGAGCAGCGTAGAGCTATAGTGGAATACCAACTCCAACATGGGCGGCGCAGTGGGAGTCAGCCTCCTCAATTATTTTCAGAAGAGTGGGCCTGGTTGGCAGACATCTGCCAGGTCCTTGGAAACTTTGAGGAGTCTACCCAGGTGGTGAGCGGGGATGCTGCAATCATTAGCGTCACCATTCCTCTGCTATGCCTCTTGAGAAGTTCCCTGCAAAGCATAAAGGCAGACGCTTTGCACTCAGAAACAGAGCCGGGGGAAGACAGTATGTCGCTGGATAGTCAGAGCACCCTCCTGTCTATATCTCAGCGCGGTGAGGAGGAGGAGGAGGAGGAAGATGAGGAGGAGGGGGAAGACACAGATTGGCCCACTGGTGAGGGTAGACATGCTGGTGGCCTGTCATCCTTTCAGCGTGTATAGCCTGAGGAGGAGGAGGATCCTGAAAGTGATCTTCCTAGTGAGGACAGCCATGTGTTGCGTACAGGTACCCTGGCACACATGGCTGACTTCATGTTTGGATGCCTTTCTCATGACCCTCGCGTTACACGCATTCTGGCCACTACGGATTACTGGGTGTACACACTGCTCGACCCACGGTATAAGGAGAACCTTTCCACTCTCATACCCGAAGAGGAAAGGAGTTCGAGAGTGTTGCTATACCACAGGACCCTGGCGGATAAACTGATGGTGAAATTCCCATACGACAGCGGTAGTGGCCGAAGGCGCAGTTCCGAGGGCCAGGTAGCAGGGGAGGCGCGGAGATCAGGCAGGATGTACAGCACAGGCAGGCCAACACTCTTTAAGGCCCTGGACAGCTTTATGGCTCCCCAGCAAGACTGTGTCACCGCTCCCCAGTCAAGGCTGAGTCGGCAGGAGCACTGTAAAAGGATGGTGAGGGAGTACGTAGCTGATCGCACGACCGTCCTCCGTGAAGCCTCTGCCCCCTACAACTACTGGGTGTCGAAGCTGGACACGTGGCCTGAACTCGCGCTGTATGCCCTGGAGGTGCTTGCTTGTCCTGCGGCTAGCGTCTTGTCAGAGAGGGTGTTTAGTGCGGCTGGGGGAATCATCACAGATAAGCGTACCCGCCTGTCAACCGACAGTGCCGACAGGCTAACACTCATCAGGATGAACAAAGCCTGGATTTCCCCAGACTTCTCTTCTCCACCAGCGGACAGCAGCGATACCTAAGCAATACGTAGGCTGCACCCGCGGATGGAAGCATCGTTCTGTATCCCCATCAAAAACGGGGACCTTTTTGCTTCATCAATCTGTGTATAATATTCCTCCTCCTCCTCCTGCTCCTCCTCCTGAAACTTCACATAATCACGCCGAACGGGCAATTTTTCTTAGGCCCACAAGGCTCAGTCATATAATTTTTCTAAACAATTTTTATACGTTTCAATGCTCATTAAAGCGTTGAAACTTTCACCTGAACCAATTTTTATTTTAACTGGGCTGCCTCCAGGCCTAGTTACCAATTAAGCCACATTAACCAAAGCGATTAATGGGTTTCACCTGCCCTCTTGGTTGGCCATGGCCAATTTTTCTGATGTACATTAGTACTGTTGATACAGCAATTTTTGTGGGCCCTCGCCTACAGTGTAATCAAATGAATTTTTAGCCCACCTGCATTACAGCTGACGTTACATCCGCTGTGTTGGGCAATGCAATGGGATATTTTTATGTACCGCCGGTGGCTTCCTGGCACCCACCCATGCTGTGGGTCCACAGGGAATTATAAATGCATCTGTTTCCACTTCTAAAGAACCCCAGTCTGATTGGGGCATGCAGTGTGGGCCGAAGCCCACCTGCATTAAACATGACATTACTACCTCAGCTGTGATGGGCACTGCAATGGGATATTTTTATGTACCGCCGGTGGGTTCCAGGGAGCCACCCATGCTGTCGGTCCACAGGGACTTCACAATAGGGAGTTGTACCTGCCTGTGTCTATGAATTAAAAAGCCCGGTCTGACTGGGGCATGCAGACACCTTGACAGAATGAATAGTGTGTGGCACATAGGTTCCCCATTGCTATGCCCACGTGTGCAGCTCCTGATGGCGGTGGCACAGGATTATATTTCTCATTGCTTCTGTATAGCATTGTGGGCTACCGTCCCGCCCCTTTTAAAGAGGGTCGCTGCCTTGCCGTGCCAACCCTCTGCAGTGTGTGCCTGCAGTTCCTGTGGCAGACGCACTTATAAATAGACATGAGTGTGGCGTGGCATGAGGGCAGCTGAAGGCTGGGCAGGGACAGTTTGGTGTGCGCTGTGGACACTGGGTCGTGCGGGGGGGTTGGGCAGCATGTAACCCAGGAGAAGTGGCAGCGGAGTGTCATGCAGGCAGTGATTGTGCTTTGTTGGAGGTAGTGTGGTGCTTAGCTAAGGTATGCATTGCTAATGAGGGCTTTTCAGAAGTAAAAATTGTTGGGAGGGTGGGCCCACTCTTGCCGCTATTGTGGCTTAATAGTGGGACCTGGGAACTTGAGATGCAGCCCAACATGTAGCCCCTCGCCTGCCCTATCCGTTGCTGTGTCGTTCCCATCACTTTCTTGAATTGCCCAGATTTTCACACATGGAAACCTTAGCGAGCATCGGCGATATACAAAAATGCTCGGGTCGCCCATTGACTTCAATGGGGTTCGTTATTCGAAACGAACCCTCGAGCATCGCGAAAAGTTCGTCTCGAGTAACGAGCATCCGAGCATTTTGGTGCTCGCTCATCTCTAGTAATAATGTAAATTTCGTTTTACGTCTGAAGACGTGGGTAATTATGTTATGGAGGCCTGGTTGGCATGGTCACATGGGGTAAGGAAACCGTGTATCCCTCCTTCTCCCATGCTTTTTTTGGGGGGGTATTTCGTGACATCAGCGTCGGGGATGGGGTGTAAAAAGTGGCGCTCCGTGAGTCTTTGTAAGCTTGCTGAGGTGCGGCGGTCTCACTCAGAAGGTGCTCAACAAGCTGCTCCTGGAACTGCAGGAAGGGGAGTGTTCCCGGGGCTTCTTGTAAATTACATATTACAGGTAGCAATCTGAATAACACCGGGCTCACACGGCCGTATGTGGAATCCGCTTCCGTAGACCCGCAGCGGATCCCAGCTGTGAGCCCGGACGTGGCGCTGCGTACAGGCGCGTAATGTACTGCGCATAACTGAGAATTTACACAGGCGGTCATGCGCAGAACAGTTTTTTGTTTATATTTCCTGCGCCGTAACTTAGCGATGACATGGGTACCTGCAGCTCGTACAAAATGTATTTGCATATGGGCTGCGGGTATATCCGCGGTCATAGAGCACAATGGGCTTTAGGTCGCGGATATCATGGGTAAAATATCACATGCTGTGTTCTGTTTTCTGCGAGTGAATTACGTAATTCTGACCCGCTAATCCCCCAATTATCCGATGGATAACGGTGATCATGTGACTGAGAACCGCATACAGAGGTCCCCAGTCATATCGGTGGGAGGACATGGACGACGGGGGGGGGGGGGGTATTTTAACCTTCCCTCATATATTCGATCCATGAGGTGAGGTGAATCTTTGAAATTTTTAAACTTTTTTTTCACTTTTCCTTGATCGCCGTTATCCATTGGATAACGGCGATTACGGTACCGGGGACCGCTCACCGCAGTCCCGGTGACATCTCCTGCCTCCCGGCTACCTACAGGAGGCAGGAGATTTAAAATTTCCTGTGGCTTCAGGCCTTCTGCGCATGCAGCTAACGTAATGCCACCTGGTGGGCATGTACAGAAGGCCGGTTTCAGGGCCCAGAGGACCAAAACAGCGGGGAACAGTGCGGTGGAAGGGGGGGGGGAGTATTCTCAGCTGTCCCCATGGATCCGGTTCATGAGGGCAGCTGAATCTTTTACTTTTTTGCATTTTTATGCGATTGGTGCTAACCGTTTGATAGCGCCGATCGCATTGCTGAGGGGGGCCTACCCGCAGCCAGGGGTGACAGCTCTACGCTGTCAGCTACCTGCGAGCCCATGTGGCATTAATCCCTGCAGGCCCACTTGGGCAGGACGTAAAAAGGCAATGTGCTGGTCATTAAGGGGGTTAAGCTAGAGGTAGTACAACAGGGTACTAGAGCCTCCATGCCCGCCAGTATCACATCTTGTGTCCATGCTAGAGGCAGTAGAACAGGCTGCTGAAGGCCTCTATATTCCCCTGTATCACATATTGTATTCAAGCTAGAGGCGGTACAACAGGAAACTAAAATCTCCATGTCTGCCTGTATTAGATTCTGTATCCAAGCTAGAGAAGGTACAACAGGGTACCAGAGCAACTTTGGCCGCCGTATCACATCTTGTATCCAAGTTAGAGGCGGTACAACAAGGTACTAAAACCTCAATGCCTGCCCATATCACATCTTGTATCCAGGCTAGAGGCAGGACAACACAGTACTGGAGCCTTCATGTCAGTTCGCATCACATCTTGTATCCAAGCTACAGGCAGTACAACGGGGTGCTAGAGCTTTCATAACCGCCATATCACATCTTGTATCTAAGCTAGAGGCGGTACAACAAGATACTAGAGCCTCCACGTCTGCCTGTATCACATCTTGTATCTATACAAGATGCGGTACAACAGAGTACTAAAACCTCAATGCCCGACTGCATCAAATCTTGTATCCAAGCTAGAGGTGGTATAACAGGGTACTGCAACCTCCATACCTGTCCGTATCACATCTTGTATCCAAGCTAGAGGCTGTACAAAAGAGTACTAAAACCTCCATGCACGCCTGCATCACACCTTGTATCTAAGCTAGAGTTGGTAAAACCGAGTACTAGTGTCTCCATTCCTGCCCGTATTACATCGTGTATTCATGCTAAAGTTGACACAACAGGGTACTAGAGCCTCCATTCCTGCCCATATCACATTTTGTATCCAAGCTAGAAGCTGTACGATAGGGAACTAGAGCCTCCATGCCTCCCAGTATGACATCTTGTATCCAAACTAGAAACCTCTATGCCCACCTGTATGACATCTTGTGTCTAACCAAGCTAGTGGTGGTACAATAGGGTACCAGAGCCTCCATACCCGCCTGTATCACATCTTTTATTCAAGCTAGATGTGGTACAAAAGGGTACTGGAGCCTCCATGCCTGCTTGTATCACATCTTGTATTCAAGCTAAAGGTGGAACAACAGGGTACTAAAACCTCCATGCCCACCAGTATCACATCCTTTAGCCAAGCTAGACATGGTAAAGCAGGATACCAGAGCCTCCATTCCCGCCTGTATTAAATCTTGTATGCAAGCTACAGTTTGTACAACCGGGAACTAGAACCTCCATGCCTGCCTGTATCACATTTTGTATTTAAGCTTGAGGCAGTACAATAGGGTAGTAGAGCCTGCATTCCTGGCCATATCACATCTTCTATACAAGCTACAGGCGGTACAACAGGGTACCAGAGCCTCCATACCAGCCGTTATCACATTTTGTATCAAAGCTAGAAGTTGTATAATAGGATACTAGAGCCTCTATGCCCCCGTATCACATCTTGTATCCAAGCTACTGGCAATACAACGGAGTACTAAAGCTTTAATGCCCACTTTTGTAACATGTTGTATCCAAGCTAGAGGCCTTACAACAGGATACTAAAGCCTCCAATACCACCCCTACGCTGATGACACCCAGTTATACACCTCTTCCCGTGACATCTCTGCACCTTTTCTCCAAAACATCACCGACTGTCTGTCTGCTGTCTCTAACACCATGTTCTCTCTCTACCTAAAACTAAACCTCTCTAAAACTGACCTACTGGTATTTCCACCCTCCACTAACCGACCTCCTCCTGACATCTCCATCTCAGTGTGTGGCACCACCATAACTGCCAGACAACACGCCCGCTGCCTTAGGGTAATTTTCGACTGTAATCTCTTCTTTACCCCCCCACATCCAATCTGTGGCCCGAACATGTCAGCTGCATCTAAAGAACATCGCATGAATCAGCTCTTTTCTCACTGTGGACACACTAAAAACGCTCACTGTTGCCCTCATCCACTCTTGCCTCGATTATTGCAACTCGTTGCTGATCGGCCTCCCCTGCACCAGACTCTACCCTCTCCAATCCATCCTGAATGTGGCTGCCAGGCTCATCTTCCTGTCCAGCCGCTACTCAGACGCCTCTGCCCTGTGCCGGTCACTGCACTGGCTGCCCGTTAAATACAGAATTCAATTTAAACTCGCTAAACAGTGCAGTGCCCCCCTATATCGCCTCCCTCATCTCAATCCACCATCCAGCCCGGACCCTCCGCTCTAACGAAACCAGACTGAGCGCCACTTTAATTTGAAACACTAATTCCCGCCTCCAACACTTCCCCAGAGCAGCACCAGTCATCCGGAACGCACTACCAAAGGCTACCCGGGCAATCCAGGACTCGCAGAACTTCAGACGTGCTCTAAAAACGCACCTCTTCAGGGAGGCATACAATGTCCTCTAAACCAAACCCCTCTATACTCCGCCTGATAACATGCTCCCTGTCCTAGTGACTGCGACCTCAGCTAGCTGCCATCAACCGTCCCCGGCAGTCACATCGATTCAGCAACCACACGGCTTAATGTCTGACCATTGTCTATGTGTATAGCATCTCTCACTCTCCATACCGTTCACATCTCCAACCTTTTACCTTCTGTACCTCCCCATTATTTGTAGTAAGCTCGTTGGAGCAGGACCTTCACCCCTACTGTTTCCATCAACTGATTACTATGTAACCATGGTTTTTGTATTTTTGTACTCTTGTCTTTCTGTATCCTCCTGCTTTTGTAAGCGCTGCAGAATATGTTTGACGCTTTAAAAATAAAGATTATGGTTAAAGCCAGAGGCGGTACAACAGGGTACTAAAACCTCCATGCCCACCTGTATCACATCCTGTTATCCAAGCTACAGGTGGTAAAACAGCATACCAGAGCCTCCATTCCCACCCATATCACATCTAGTATTAAAGCTAGAGGTGGTGCAACCGGGTACAAAATCTTTATTTCCGCCGGCATCACATCTCGTAATCAAACTAGAAGCGGTACAACAGGGTACCAGAGCCACTATACCTGCCTGTATGACATCTTGTTTCAAAGCTAGAGGTGGTACAACAGGGTACTGGAGCCCCTCTGCCTGCCTGCATAACATCCTGTATCCAAGCTAGCGGCGGTACAACAGGGTACTAAAACCTCTATGCCCACCCTCTATCACATCCTGTATCCAAGCTACAGGTGGTAAAACAGGATACTAGAGCGTCCATGCCTGCCATTATCACATCTATTATTCAAGCTAGAGGCTGTACAACAGGGTACAAAACCTCCATGCCCGCCTGCATCACATTTAGTATCCAAGCTAGAGGCGGTAGAACAGGGTACTGAAACCTGCATGTCCACCTGTATCTAACCAAGCTAGAGGTGGTACAACAGGGTACTGGAGCCTCCATGCCTGCCTGAATCACATCTTGTATCCAAGTTAGAGGCGGTACAACAGGGTACTACAGCCTCCATGCCCACCCGTATCACATCTTGTATCCAAGCTAGAGGCGGTACAAAAGGGTTCCCTGGTCCTTGGGTTAACCCAGGAACTATGAGTCCTGCTTGCTGGTTCTATCTGCACCATTTCCTGTACATGAGGAATACATGTTTTTTTTAGTTGCATTTTTTATATGCAACATATTTACGGCTCCGTCGTGGACCTGTTTGGTGGTGATGGGGTCCAGGGGCAAAGTCCTGCGGGAAGACCAAAGGAAATAGAACAAAATAGAACAAATTACTTGTTTCTTCCCTTTCTGAAAGCAGTTGAATAATGTGAAGGATCTCTTGCTTGGACCAGCTGTTTTAGGTCCTCTAGCCCTTAAAAATTGGATTTCCTAATCAAATTCTTAATTTGTGTGGCTCTCGGGATAGATGGCTCTGGTTCACTTAAGGCTTCACTTGTTTGATGTTCTACTGGAAGGCATTTATTCAGAACGTCCTTGAAGAAGCCTCTGATTTTCTTAAACAGATCCTTCTGTCAAGCCATCTAAATCAAAACCATAAAAAGTTGCAGTAATCCCTTCACCTATCTATAGATACAAGATGACATGTCTGAGGCTGCTGATCCCTCAGAGATAAATGTTGTAATAAATCCAGTAATGTTCTGGTGAATAGTGTGCGCTGCACAGAATACAGAAGAATCGGACGGTTTTTTGTCAACCAATCAGATTCAGACCCCATTTTGGAGTTGAAACTTAATAGATATGAGCAAAAATCTGATTGGTTGACGGGAGCGGCTCTGGTTTTATACATTACCCGTGTCGTCTTCTATAGAGGACGGTGTATTCATCACCTCATGGGATTTATTAGGACATAATGAGGTTGGTCATTAAGCACATCTCACTCTAAAGGACGGCACTGATTTTTATAGGCGTTTCATTCTCAGTCGCCATGTGGTCTGTTGTGTGATAACTACTTGTGGGGAGTCTTAGCAATGTGACCCCTGTACAAAGCAACCTACAAACAAGCCCATATAGTCACTAGACCCCGGTATGACACTTCATGTATCTGCCTCTGTCATTCACATGACATCACGCTGTAAGCAGCGCCTCCTACAGGAGAATGAAGACTACTTCAAATGATTATTCTTTACAATGATGACAGAATTGAGGATTGCTTTTATTCTCTCCACCTTATCGCTATGAAATCACCAAACAGAAAATATTATTGTAACCGACATTCGTTATTTTATACTATAGAACCTCGTTATTTATTGCTGTGCAAGAGAACTACTGGGAGATGAAATGAGAGGAGCAGGGCAGATAACGAAAATTATGTAAAATGGAATTAGTTGGGTTGTGACAAGGGCAGATTTAGGGCGATGGAACAGATATTGTTCCCCTTTAAGCTTCGGTCATCACTGATCTGTGATAAAGTTGATCTGTTAGGAGGCGCCACTTATCACCTCTACATTTATACCTCTTATTGACTTTATAAAGTTAAATATAGAGGGCCCCCTAGTGGCGGCTATAGACGGTTAGAAGATAATCATGTAACTATTGCTGCGTGTAGTGAAATAGGGGGCTTGGAGTGCTGTATAAAATGTTTATCACTTTTTATATGTTCAAGGGACGGACCTGCTAAGCCTTCCCTTTAGCTCTTCCCCGCAGGCGCTGGTAAATACAGACTGACTCAGTACTTGTTATTGGAAGAAAGAATTATGTGGCGGAAAGCGTGCTTAGTTTATAAACTGGACACTGGCGAGTACATGCTGCCACAATTGGCGTCGGAATTATGGGCTGGGCCTCAACCTGCCACCTAGCCCCCCACCACCAGCCCCGTCACCTCTCAAGGCCGTGACGTTGGGCCGCGTCTGCCCCCCAACGTTTACTAGCAACTGTGTACCCACTCCGCTCCCCGGGCACCATTATGAGGCCTGCTTGCTCTCTGATACAGCGCCCTCAGCCATCTACAGCCATACATACTGCTAGGTGCTAAAGGGTCCTCATGGTAGCTTTAACCCCGGGAGGACGAAGTACCGCCAAGCCCTGCTGCAGCATGCTCTATTTTTATGTGCATTTGGGAGTCTATGGGAGGTGCGCAGATACACAAGGGGATGCGGGAAACACTGCAAATCCGTGGGGAAAAGAACACATCTGGACTTCATTATGCTAATAGTCTAATAATCCATGGAAGTGGTGTGTTGCGCCCATGTGTGAACTGGCCATGCATGCGCTAATAGTACAGCACTAGGAGCAGACACATTAATTTCATCCAATCTCGTTTATGGTGCAAATATGTTACACCGGTGAGCGTTTTCATGCATGCGGTTGTGTGAAGGGGCCCTGTTTATCCCTCATTCTCCAGCCACTGCCTACAGTCCCCAATTATTAACAAGAGGGCTCCTCGCCATCCCCTCCTCGTTGGTTATGGAGGTAATTAGTCTATAATTGTGTAATTTTCTTTGCACACAGGGATGATTGTGGTGCGTACAACACTAAGATAAGAGAAGACCTCCTAACAAGACCCTTTCATTTTTAGGTAGGTTTTGCAAAAAAAAAAAAGTACAACTTCCAGCCTGCTCTGCCAACGCCCTGACAGCTCCGGCAGTGGGGGCATGCTGGGAGTTGTAGTTTTGTATTGGTGGACCGCAGGCTGGAGACCGCCGCTCTTGCACAACATGTGTGAGTTTAGGGATGAAGATTACGGAGTGCGATAAATAACTTACCTGTTATCTAAGGCTAAGAGCTCCACATCAATCTGTGAAAGAGAAGAAATAAGAAAGAAATTATTTTCCATTTATTGACCTACAAGAACCCAACAGTCCTGTATCTGCAGAGTACAAGCTCTATAGGCAGGGGGCGCTCTCCTATTCTATCATTATCATTATTGTCTGATCCCCCCAATATTAGAACGTCTTATAGTTTGGGGATGGACATTATTCTCCGCTGGCTTCTCCATCCTCACATCTAACTAAATAACCAAAACCCCAAGAATTCAGAGGGGGAATCTTTACTCACGGGTCGCTGCAGATTTATTGGTGGCATATGTATTCCCACCGAAGAAACATCCGATGCTCAGTCCCAGCCGCATCGCCTCGTACTTCGGTACATGAGGAATATGTGTTGTTCTTTGGTTGCCGTTTTTCTATGCAACATATGTAAAGCTCCGCCGTGGACCTGTTTGCCCTTGGACACCATCACCACCAAATTCCTGCGAGAAGACCAAAGGGAGTAGAAGAATAATAAGATTAAAAAAAACAATTTACTGAGAAGATCCCAGTATCTGTTGCGATTTCCACCCCAAGAATTCAGAATGGACATCTTTACTCACGGGTCGCTGCAGATTTATTTGGTGGCATATGTATTCCCACCGAAGGAGCATCTGTTCCCCACAGTCCCAGCCGCATTGCTTCTTGTTCAGGTACAAGGAGTATGTGTTGTTTTTTGGTTGCTGTTTTTATACGTAACATATTTAGGGCCCCGTCGTGGACCTGCATAGTGGTGATGGAGTCCAGGGGTAAAATCCTGTGGGAAGACCAAAGGAAATAGAAGAATGATAAGAAGAAATAGAACAATTCACTGAGAACATCCCCGCTCTGTATGTTGTATGGACACGACTTCCCGCGATCACTTACCTTCTAGGTAAAAAATTCCTTTGTCCTTGGGTGGTAATCCACCCACAGGAGTCCTGCTTGCCATCACTGCCAGCACTGGAGGGTTCCTATGGTAGTCGGTGGCTTTGTCTGTCTTACTGAGCTTGTTGCTATTATTCAGCCAAGTAAGAAAGCGAAGACAGGATTACACACTGGGGGAATACTGTATCATTACCCCTGATTTCACTAATATTACAACTTTTCAGATTTACTCTACAGGTCGCCAAAAGGAATTTGCTTTGGAAGTGGATTTTTCTCACCAGCACTGCACACATTAAATGATCTAATAGTAAATCAAATTAACTGTAGGGGGCGCCATAACACGGAATCTACAGTAATAGCTCGTCACAAGAACAATTTATAGGGGGCATGGCTTAGCGCAGAACCAGGGCGGAGTCTGGTGATTGACTCATCAGAAGAGGCAGCGGAACACATTCCAAGAGCTGTCGGAGGGTTCACTGATCACACTGCCAACCAAGAAGATGTGTAGAGGTCGCCCAAGCAGGCTGGAGGCATTTTGCCCGACAATAGAGCGCATATCCAAGATGGCAGCGTCTGACAGGCTGGTGAGTGCAGCTTCAGAGAAGGGAGAGCAGCTCCTTCTGTTCCTTTTGGGACTCACAGGAGAGAGATAGATGCAAGGGAATAATAGAACAAAAAGGAAACCATAGAGAAAAAATAAAGCAAACTAGCAAGCATGATCTGAACGGAGGGTGACAAGCAGACGATCCTCAGGGGTGATGCAGGGGCGCATGAAGGTGTCCTGCTAGGATAGGTGCAGTCGCAGCAGACCAAGAAGCTTGTCAAAGTTTTGCATATTACTTCGCCGGTATGCTGCAAATTTTTCATTATGTCTCTGAAAGTCGTTGTAGAGACTTGCAAAATGCCCCTTTTGCGAGCGCTTTTAGACAATCGGGTGCACCCAAAAACCGACATTTTTTGCGCTTAGTGCAGCGTCCCATAGGGTAACCCCAAACATTCGTTAAGGATCAGGGAGGGTAAGGTGTTTGCTTGTCACGGCGGCACTTTCCAGGCTCCTTTCCGGAGGGACCCACACAGCCTTGGCCAGGGCAGCTCTGATTCTACCTACGGACAACCCTGGGACATGGATCCTTAATAAACACTAGAGACTTGTCACGGGTGATGCCACTGTTCCGTTACACACATGCACTCACACCGAAAGGACCCTCGGTGCATAAGAAAGAAACTGAAGGCAGTTGTAACATACCTCGGGTCTTCGGGGAACGGTCCAGGCCTAGAACAAACTTTACTGGAGATATACTGATATACTTCAGGATACTCGTGCGTGGACATGAGGCCTAAGGGTCAGAGCTTGAAAACCCTTCATCGGAGCTCATATTGTTTTCTGTCTTTTTCCGAAAGTAATTGAGTGATCTCACGGTCCTCTACCCCAGCCCTTAAAAGTTGGATATCCTGTTGAAGTTGTTCATTTGTTTGGCTCTCAGAAATTGATGGTTCTGGTTCCTGGTGATGTGGCTGAGTTGAGGCTCTTACCATATATATTATATATATATGGTATCGGTAAGGAAAATGTCTAAAATATATACAAATAAATCCCTTAATAAGGGATTTTATTGTTTTCTTTTTCTGAAAGTAATTGAATAATCTCCTGGTCTTTTTTTCTCTCTATGGCCTGCAGACGACCGGGTCGGAATTTGATTGCAAGATCCTTGCAGTGCGAAGCGACCCTGTGCCCTTGCAGGGACTCCCAACGAATGAACATCTTTTCTTCACTGTCCTTGCAGCATCTATTCTTTAAGTATATCAAGAATAGAAATTCTTGTGTTAATGTTTTGATTGCTAAAAGTCTAAAGGCTCCGTGAACCTGTTTGGTGGTGATGCGGGTCCAGGGGCAAAATCCTGCGGGAAGAACAAAGGAAAGAGAAAAACAAATTAGATAAAACAATTGACAAAGAATATCCTGGCTTTGTATATTGTCTAGAAACGACTTTCCCCGAACACTTACCTTCTAAGTAGAAATTTAACTGTTGCTAGGTGGTAATCCACCCATAGGAGCTCCTTTCCTCTATAGGAGTCCTGCTTGCTGGCTATCACTACCAGCACTGTGACTCCTGGAGGGCTCCTATGGTCGTCAGTGGCTTTGTCTGTCTTATCAAGCTTGTTGCCTTTATTCAGCCAAGTAGAAAGTGAAGACAGAATTACACACTGGGGGTATGTTGTATCATTACCTCCGATTTCCCTAATATTAGAACTTCCTATAGATTTACTGTAGAAGTCGCCAAAAAGAATTAGTGTTCTGGAAGTGGATTTTTCTCACCAGCACTGGACACATTAGATGATCTAATAGTAAATCAAGTTAACTGTAAATTAAATTTAATTACATAACATGTAATTTACAGGAATAACTTCTCACAAGAGCAATTTATAGGGGGCGTGGCCTAGCACAGGACTAGGGCGGCGTCTGGTGATCCACTCAGAGCAACAACATAGCAGGAGAGGCAGTGGAACACATTCCAAGAGCTGTCGGAGGGTTCACTGCTCACAATGCCAACCAAGAAGCAGCTGCCTAGAGCTCGTCCACACAAGCTGGAGGCATTTTTCCCATCAAGAAAGCGCCTGTCCAAGATGGCAGCGGCTGACAGGCTGGTGAGTGCAGCTTCAGAGGAGGGAGAGGAAGGCAGTAGCTCATTGTGTTCCTTATGGGAGAGACAGCCGCCGGAGAGGGGTGTAATAGTGAGCAGTCAAGATGAACCATTAAGAAATGTGAAAACGGAGAAGCAGGAAAAAGGTGGGGGTGATGAGGCAGCGAATACGGCCAAGATGGCCCAGGAGTTAACCCTGCACTGCAAAGAATTCCCTCCCACACCATCTAGCCCTGGGCTGCATAGAGAGGCGGCGACACTGAAGGTGGGGTCAATACAACCCCCTGTCACATCTATTAGCACACAGATGCAAAGCTCAGACCGGCCCCTCGCAGGGAGTCAAAAACAGCTGATGAGGCACGCAGCCCATGAATCTGTGACCTCAGTCTCTGAAGATCACATTAGCCACTTCCAAACCTCAAACCAACCTGCTACAGAGAAGTTTATCAAAGAGATTATGATGGCTTTGAGAGATTCTATACGAGCCGATATGAGGAACCTTTCTGCCTCATTTAACTCCTCCATCCAGGACTTAAGTAACAGAGTGGATCATACACTGAAGGTGGGGGCATTACAACCCGCTGTCACATCTATTAGCACACAGATGCAAAGCTCAGAATGGCCTCTTTCAAGGAGTCAAAATAAGGTGATGAGGCACGCAGCCCATGAATCTGTGACCTCAGCCTCTGAAGATCACATTAGCCACTTCCAAACCTCAAACCAACCTGCTACAGAGAAGTTTATCAAAGAGATTGTGTTGGCTTTGAGAGATTCTATACGAGCCGATATGAGGAACGTTTCTGCCTCAATTAACTCTTCCATCCAGGACTTGGGTAACAGAGTGGATCATACTGAATTAAAAATATGGGAATTTACCAAATCGCACAATGATTTTATTGACTCTTATTATGCGTTAGAAGAAGAGGTACAACAATTGAAAGCTAAACTAGCTGACATGGAGAACGGTAGCAGAGGAATTACTATAAAAATCCGTGGAGTCCCTGAAACAATCTCTACGCAAGAAGCCCAGGTCTTTATTAAACGTTTGATATTCAATATTTTGCCAGACACTTCTCCGAGCGAACTGATCATAGACAACGCCCATAGACAGCCTAGACCTCATTTCCTATCAGAAAATACCCCCCGTGATATCATAGCACGCATCCATTTCTATCATGCTGATGATAACAAGGAAAACTGACAATCTGCCAAGTCCTTTCTTGGATATAGAAATATTTACAGACTAATCGCAAGCTACAATTCAAGCAGGACAAATTGGCATTAGGTACAAATTGGTTTCCCTAGAAAATTGATAGTAGATAAAGATGGAGGCTTACACATTATCTACACGGCATCCTCTGGAGAGGAGACCCTCAAATCTTGGGAGACTCCATTGACTACAACTCCCACAAACCTACAACGCAAAGACAAGAACGGACCCGCAAGAAAGCTGCCCATTGATTATACGAACTTTGCATAGATGAGTGAGTGATCGCTGATCATGGAAAAACTCTCCACCCCCACACCTTCACAGGCTTAGACCTGCCATATTGGTGGTTTTCTTTTGTGGTTCAGGGCTCCAGCGTGTTTGCCGTAGTGGTGCCCGGGCCCCTGCTCAGGCTCTCATGTTGGTGAATGGGCAGGATTCCAGGGCATTTATCACTTTTTGAAATGTTGATTTTTATTTTAGTCTTTTAGTTCCAGGTTATAGTTATATGCTCTAACCATTTTCATTCCGGATGCTTCTAGTTGTCAGCTTATCATCATCATATTGTAATGTTGGTAAACGTACTTTCATTTAATGTGAACGGTCTAAATATCCCATTTAGGCCGTCTGTCCACAGCCAAGGTGGAATATCACTAGCGAACTTCTGCCACATGGGGGAGAACTAAAAGGTCTCTGCGATGAGCCTATTTATTTAATGGGTTCACCGTGGAGAATCGCAGCATGCATCAAGGACATCAGGCTGCGCTTTCCATAATTAACCTATGGAAATAGTTCAATGCATTACCCGCGGCCAGATTATCGCCGCGGATAACGCAGTGACATATTGCCCGTAGACAGGAGGCTTTCAAATGTATTGAAGAATAAAAAGTGACATCGATGATTAGAACAAGGTCCTAGATTGAATGTCTCAGGTCATTGCGCCCTGTACTCCTATTAACCTCTAAACAACTTATTGTTTAGAATTACTGTTCTTTTGCGTTTTCAGATCATGTATGATGTTTACGGTTGCGTGTGTTTGCCTGGCATTTTAGATGTTAAATCAACACCACAATATGAATATGCAAGCTGAGGAATTTACCGACCAATGGTAATACATGTATAATAAATTTGAATTATTGTAATCAAAGCATGTGCCTCTATAAAGGTTGCTGCCTGTCAATTAATAAACCGACAACTTTGGATCACATCCATGTGTGTGTGGTTTGACAAGTTATTACCGGGCCCGTATTTACTTCTAAACAATTTGGACCCCAGATGAATACTGCATTGAAAAAGCTTTATTTGCACTAACATTGTCTTGCTGTTACAAGATTATAAGAATAAAACCAGTGAGTGAATAAAAAATTCAAAAATATCAGTACAGGAAACCGGGAACATCCCGAGGTTACATAAGAAAGCATTGTGTGTTTTATACCTTCCTCAGTATATTTGTACATGTACTTTTTGATTTTCTCTAAAAGCAATAGTGTTTTGGCTTCCCTCTATGCTCAGGCTGGTAGCTTAAGAAGAGTGTTGAATTCATAAGACAATTTGCAGAAGGTTACTGAAAGATTGTCTAAGGCCTCATGTCCACGGTCACGCACGGTGGAGTCCCTCAGCGGTTTCCACCCGTGCCAGCAGCCATGAGTCAAAAAATTATATTTACTCACCTGTCCGGACGCTGTGGGGCACTCCGCCGTCGCAGGTAGATCTTTTCTCTTCTGCCTGGCGGATGTGCCGCGCGCATATGTGCAGTGCTCGCCTTTAAAAAAAAAAATTTAAAATCTGCTCTTCCGCAAATGTGCGGCACAGCAATAGTGACAGCTGCGGGTGTGCCGTAGCGGGGACGGCTTCCACTGACTTCAATGGAAGCCGTCCCTGCGGATCCGCAGAAAAATTGAGCATGCTGCGATTTGTTCTCGTACATGCGATCCATGCATTGGGAAAAAAATCCACATCCATATGCTTTTAATTCCCCTGCGGATGCTAATGCATCCCTTTGGGCAGCTACAGGTGTGCATCTCTTGTGTGCCCATGGACGTTGGGCCTGAAACAGAGACGTGTATTAATGAAAAGGAAGAAAAAAATAGTTGCTATGCAGGATACAATTAGTAAATGCGAACAGGCTATCCGTACTTTACAATATAAAGCAGATGATCTAGTAAGCAGACAAAGGAGAAATAATTTGTGGCTGGTGGGGCTTAAAAAAAATGGGGGGGGGGGAAGAGATTGGATCTGAGTAGAGATGAGCGAACGTACTCGGATAAGCACTACTCGTCCGAGTAATGTGCTTTATCCGAGTATCGCTGTGCTCGGCTCTAAAGATTCGGGGAGCGCCGCTGCTGACAGGTGAGTTGCGGCGGGGTGCAGGGGAGAGCGGGCGGGAGAGAGGGAGAGAAAGATCTCCCCTCCGTTCCTCCCGGCTCTCCCCTGCAGCTCCCCGCTCCGCTCCCCGAATCTTTCAAGATGAGCACAGCGATACTCGGATAAAGCACATTACTCGGACGAGTAGTGCTTATCCGAGTACGTTCGCTTATCTCTAGATCTGAGGCAATTTTTTGAGGGATGGCCGAAATAAACTATGAGGCAAGATACTTTGTCAGCTTTCTTTATTGTGGAAAGGGATCAGAGTTCCTGCTCACCCCCCTCCACCGGGTGTCCCGCTGAGAACGGTTTTGATAAAACTCTTGCACTATGAAGACCGGGGCGGTATTTTAAAGAGAACAAGAGAAATAAAATAGATAACTATGGACGGTCATCATATCGCTGTCTTTCCAGATTATTCAGTGGACATAGGAAAAAAAAAGGATGTCTTTTCAAGATATTAAGAGAACGCTACGGGGTTTACAGCTCATTTTATGCTATTTTGTATTCGGCACGGCTAGGAGTTTTGATGCAAGGGGAGACCTTTTATGGATGATTCTAGGGGTGATGCCTACTGGATTGATAGACAGGAACAATATTTATGTAATAGTAATAAGTAGTGATTATTAGTGGAATATTGGTTGAGGGGGATCATCGCGGGGGCGATTTTCCCTTCCCTTCCCCCAGAGGTTCAGACCAGAAACACAACATAACATCTTCACAGTTGACAAAAATACAGAAAATACATACAAAATGGTGAACCTATCGGCCATCTCCCACACCTGTGTCACAGAAGTTTTTGACAAGATGCAAATTCGGTCACCGTTCTGTAATTGTAAAAGTCCTGAGACTTCGGGTGAATAACAATTTATTTCCATTTAGTAGGAGGGTTGATGATATTTTTGTGCTATATACTTCACAATTTAACTATCCCTTAACCCTTTCCAATCCAATTTGTATTCTGGTTTTCCTAGGGGGCTTACTCTTTTTCTGCTGTTATACAACAGCGCTATATGCTGGCTAAAGCCAGTACTGCATGAGGTGACACGTTGGATAGGCTCCGACAGCAGAGAGGCTGGCAATATACAGTAAGAGAACTCCGACGGACGACTTCCAACATCAGAGCTGCACAGCCTCAAATCATAATGTCTTTAGACGTCAGACAGTGGATTGGAAAGGGTTAACACCCCAGTATGTACAGTTACATCATGGGTGTTGGAGGTTTGTATGGAGCGGGATTGGGAGCCAGTCCTGCTCTGTACAATGTGGGGGCTGGCTGTGTTTGACAGCTGACACCCGTTTGCAATAGCCGCGATTAGTGTGAACTCTGATTGCGGCTGTTGGCCTCTTTAAAAACGACAATCGGTATTCTGAAGTCCCCAATGGCACCCTCCATGCTGAGATTGAGAGGAGCCGTTCAGTGGCCATGGCAACCTGAACACTTAAGGCCAACAGGGCGCTCACTGCTGATTGCCTGTGGCGTGGCTTGATAGACTGCATTACACTCTTTGAGCAATCAAATAATCACAAGTTGAGGTCTAGCATGGAAACTAAAAAAAAAAAGGATAAGAGTAAAAAACAACAACAAAAAAAACTTAAATTCAGTATTAGAAAGAAATAAAAGGTAATAAAAGTTTAAATCCTCCGGTTTTCCATATTTATAATGCAAAATCAAAACAAACAAAAAACACATACTTGGTATCGCTGCATCCCATCTCCACGCTTACAGGTGGCATTTACACACGCAGTTGCGAGTCGACAGAGGGGGGAATGTAAGCAAAAAACAGAAACCAGGAAGACCGCGTATGGCGGCGGGCGTGAGATATGCCACCATGCGCAGACTAAAATTGCTGCCACAGGCAGTGATAGCCCGACACCGCTGGCTTTACGTTTACAGTCCTCATTCGGCACAGTTGACCAAAAAATGAAAAAGTTATAGCCCTTGAGAAGCGGGGACGGACAAATTGCTGGTCTTTAAAGGGTTAACAGGCGGCTGGAAGTTATTCTCAATGTCTTAAATACGGCGATATATTTTATTCTTGTGAGCAAACAGTAAATAAATCTCATAAATAAATGGCGCGTTATAAACAGGCTGTGCGGCAGAAATATGACGTTTAGCGGGAGCGCCTTCCTTTCGGTGAGCGGCGTCTAGCCGGACTCATCGCTCGGCGCGCCAGGAAATAGCCGCCCATTGACCCGTAATGTAAGTGTCAGGCCGGATACGATTTACAGGAGGTCAGGGTAGGAAACAAAACCAGGAGTTGTTATTGGAAATGAGAACGCGCCCCGGGAGGGCCGCATTTTTGTCCTGCGTTCTACAATCATTTTATGTGCCTGCTACGGATCCCCGGGGCCCTATAACGCGGGGCCCGAGCAATTTGCCCTTTATGGTTTTGATATCTGCAGCTATTATTTCAGGTTGCAGGAAATGAAAAAATAAAATAAAACAGAAACCCTAGTAAAGTCCGAATGAAGTAAAAGGACTGCGAAGAACCGCTGATCAATAATAACACTCTACAAATATTGACTCTGGGAAGGGAGTCTGATGTGTCCCCCACCGGAGAGGCTGCGCCTGTGATTTATCAACGGGACCAAAAGTCGCCTCCTAAATGAAAATCAATGGCAGTTTAGAAAGAAGTTCGGAGGAGGGGAGACAGGAGGTTATTAGGGTGCCTTGTACCTCGACTGCACAACATGTCCGCTCGGTACATGCCGCTTAACCCATTCCACTCTACCAAGGAGCTGCTGCTTGATACCTAGCTGGACCTACTTAACGGGACCTAAACGAATGCAAATAAGGAAGATGGAACAATACCTCTGCAGCGCCACCTATTGGATGGCAGCATTCCTTCAAGTCAATCTACGGCTTTTTAACAAGTCTGTAAAACAATGAATGGGAATAGGAAACCAACTCTAAACTAAGTTATGGTGCTTATAGGACAGGACATTTGTATACTTACCAGGCTCCCCGTTCTCGCACTGTCACCCCGGGAAGTTGGCGCTCCATCTATAAGCATGACTCTACTGATATTCTTGTATCGTCACCACTGTAAGTGTAGATGGCGACAAGATACAGTCTGCTTGACAGGCCGGCCACTCCTCCCTCTCAAGTCCTGGCACTCACTAACAACGCCTTAGCCGGCACTGCAGTGGGCTGCGTACCAGGACAGTGACGCGGCCGCGCCTCACCGGAGGGGGGGGGGGGGGGGAGTCGGGGGGGTCGCGCCTCACCGGGGGGGCCTCTCGCCGCGCAACCCCCCCGACACCCAGCACCCCCCCCCCCCGAGAGGAGGAGCTCCTATGGAGTGCTTATAACCCAACCCACCCCCGAGAGGCGCGGCCGCGCAACCCCCCCGACACCCAGCACTCCTATATAGTGGAGGAGCTCCTATGTATTGCTTAAAACCCAACCAACCCCCTGATAGGCGCGGCAGCGCAAACCCCCCCGAGAGGCGTGGCCGCGCAACCCCCCCCCCCCGAGAGGCGTGGCCGCGCAACCCCCCCCCGAGAGCCGTGGCCGCGCAACCCCCCCCCCCGAGAGGCGTGGCCGCGCACCCCCCCCGAGAGGCGTGGCCGCGCACCCCCCCGAGAGGCGTGGCCGCGCACCCCCCCGAGAGGCGTGGCCGCGCACCCCCCCCGAGAGGCGTGGCCGCGCAACCCCCCCGAGAGGCGTGGCCGCGCAACCCCCCCGAGAGGCGTGGCCGCGCAACCCCCCGAGAGGCGTGGCTGCGTAAACCCCCCCCCCCCCCCGACAGCCAGGACTCCTATATAGGGGAGGAGCTCCTATGGATTGACTATAACCCAACCACAAAAGAATTTGTGCCAAGAAGGTGAGTGAACACCCCCCGAGAGGCGCGGCCGCGCAACCCCCCCCCCCCCCCAACAGCCAGGACTCCTATATAGGGGAGGAGCTCCTATGGATTGACTAACCCAACCACAAAAGAATTTGTGCCAAGAAGGTGAGTGAACACCCCCCGAGAGGCGCGCCGAGCCGATATACGTCGTGCTCATGTGCAGGTGTGTGTGGGGGGGGGGGGGGATGGAACAGCCAGGAGCAGGAACTGAGCTCCCGCCCCCTCTGCACTATTTGCAATGGAAGGAGGTGGGGCGGTGCTAATTTTCGAGACTTAGCCCCGGGCACACCTACGGCAAACACGCTGGACCCCCAAACCACAAAATAAACCACCAATATGGCCGGTCTAAGCCTACGAAGGTGTGAGGGTGGAGAGTTTTCCCAAGATTACTATGCAAAGTTCGTATAATCAAAAGGCAGCTTTCTTGCTGGTCCATTCTTGTCTTTGCGTTGTAGGTTTGTGGGAATTTTAATCAATAGTCTCCCAAGATTTGAGGGTCTCCTATCCAGAGGATGCTGTGTAGACAATGTGGAAGCCTCCATTTTTATCTACTATCAATTTTCTAGGGAAACCCCATTTGTACCTAATGCCAATTTGTCCAGCTTGAATTGTAGCTTGCGATTAGTCTGTAAATATTTGTATATGAGAGAAAGCACTTGGCAGATTGTCAATTTTCCTTGTTATCATCAGCATGATAGAAATGGATGCGTACTATGATATCACGGGGGGGTATTTTCTGATAGGAAATGAGGTCTAGGCTGTCTATAATTGAGGCAGAAACGTTTCTCATATCGGCTCGTATAGAATCTCTCAAAGCCATCACAAGCTCTTTGATAAAACTTTCTGTAGCAGGTTGGTTTGAGGTTTGGAAGTGGCTAATGTGATCTTCAGAGGCTGAGGTCACAGATTCATGGGCTGCTTGCCTCATCAGCTGTTTCTGTTGGCAGAGCAGGCTGAAAGTTGTACTTTTTTTTTGCAAAGCCCACCTGAAAATGAAAGGGTCTTGTTAAGAGCTCTTCTCTTATCTTAGTGTTGTACGCACCACAATCATCCCCGTGTGCAAAGAAAAATACACAATCATAGACTAATTACCTCCATAACCAACGAGGAGGGGACAGCGAGGAGCCATAAGGAGGAGCCCACTTATTAACAATTGGGAATTGTAGGCAGTGGCTGGAGAATGAGGGATAAACAGGGCCCCTTCACACAACCGCATGCATGAAAACGCTCACCAGTGTAACATATTTGCACCATAAACGAGAGTGCTGTACTATTTGCGCATGCATGGCCAGTTCACACATGGGCGCAACACACCACTTTCATGGATTATTAGACTATTGCCATAATGAAGTCCAGATGTGTTCTTTTCCCCACGGATTTGCAGTGTTTCATGCATCCCCTTGTGTATCTGCGCACCTCCCATAGACTCCCAAATGCACATAGAAGTAGAGCATGCTGCAGCAGGGCTTGGCGGTACTTTGTCCTCCTGGGGTTAAAGCTACCATGAGCACCCTCAGCACCTAGCAGTATGTATGGCTGTAGATGGCAGAGGGGGCTGTAGAGGAGGCCGCATCAGAGACCAAGCAGGCCTCATAATGGTGCCCGGGGAGCGGAGTGGGTACACAGTTGCTGGTAAACGTTGGGCAGCAGACCCGGCCTGATATCACAGCTTTGAGAGGTGACGGGGGTGGTGGGGGGGGGGGGCTAGGTGGCAGGTTGAGGCCCGGCCCATAACTCCGCCGCCAATTGTGACAGCACGTACTCGCCAGTGTCCAGTTTATAAACTAAGCACGCTTTCCGCCACATAATTCTTTCTTCCAATAACAAGTACTGAGTCAGTCTGTATTTACCAGCGCCTGCGGGGGAAGAGCGGCCCTTGGAAAGCGCTAGATGGAGGCCTTAGCAGGTCCATCCCTTACACATATAGAAAGTCTAACATTTTATACAGCACTCCAAGCCCCGTATTTCACTACACGCAGCAATAATTACATGATTACCTTCTAGCCGTCTATAGCCGCCACTATGGGACCCTCTATATTTACTTATAAAGTCACTAAAAGAGGTATAAATGTAGAGGTGATAAGTGGCGCCTCCCAGCAGACCGGCTTTATCACAGATCAGTGATGACCAAAGACGTATAAAGGGGAACAATATTTCTTCTTTCATCATCTCCTTAAATCTGTCCTTGTCACAACCCATCTACTTCCATCTTCCATAATTTCCGTTATCTGCCCTGCTCCTCTCATTACATCTTCCAGTAGTTATCTTGTAGAGAAATAAATAACGAGGTTCTATAGTATAAAATAACGAATGTCGGTTACAATAATATTTTCTGTTTGTTTATTTCACAGCGATAAGGTGGAGAGAATAAAAGCAATCCTCAATACTGTCAACATTGTAAAGCATAAGGAAGAGGATGGTGCAGGAAACGGTAAGTCCTTCATACAGAATGAGTTGGCGTATTCTGTATCCATAGGGGATTACTGGGATTTAATGCAACTTTTTATGGTTTTGATTAAGACGCCGCGACAGAAGGATCGATGAAGAAAATACTGAATTAGGAAAAGGTTTCTTCACGGACTTTCTGAATAAAATCTTACCAAACAAATGAAACCTCAAGTCACCAGCAACCAGAGCAAAGTCACCAGCAACCAGGGCCAAGTCACCAGCAACCAGGGCCAAGTCACCAGCAACCAGGGCCAAGTCACCAGCAACCAGAGCAAAGTCACCAGCAACCAGGGCCAAGTCACCAGCAACCAGGGCCAAGTCACCAGCAACCAGAGCCATCTATCCTCGACAGATACACAAACGCCGAGCTTCTACAGGAGATCCATCTTATAAGGACTGAGGCAAAGGACTTACAAGAGCAGGCCCTCGCCTTAAAGAGAAACAAGACCAGGAGATCCTTCAGCTTATTTAGCTAGAGATAACATCGGCTCTGATGAAGGGTCTACAACCTCTGACCCGTATGAAGGGCTTCATTTTTTAATGTAACCCTACAATATAAATTGGCTTGGGATGATCACCTCCTACCAATAAATCAGAAAGCGCCTACACCAAGAAACCTTAAAGATCACCTACTGTCAGCAAGAAAACTACCAGATACCACCTGCTACCACCATAAAACACCTGAAACCACCTGCTGCAACTGAAAACCACCTTAAACATATTGTGTATTCATTTCATATATATGTTTAGACAGATATTATATATATTTGTATTTTAGACATTTTATACAGATATATTTTTCTATATATTTTTACACACATCTATTTTAGAGTTCAGTTTATATTAAAAAAAAATTCTGAAGAAAATATATTTATTTTATTTTTACAAAAGTGCTTGCAGTCTTATTATAAAATTCGAGTTATGGCTCTCCTGCGGGGCTGGGGAGCAGGGGACTCAGGGGAGCATGTATTGTGTTTCCGGCCGCCTCATTGGCTCTTCGGCACCGTGTGGCTGCGCATCGTGCACGCGGATACAGTTCTGCAGGTGGCTGCATGATGCCGGGGGGCCAGTGGGGTGGCTGGAGGTGCAGTGTGTGCTCCCCTGGGGCCCCTGCTCTTCAGTTCCGCGGGAGAGGACTCGAAGATGAAGCGGTCCGGGCTACACACTGACGGCAGTGTGCACCCGGGGATCAGCGCGAGCAGAGGAGGAGCGGCGCTGACAGCAGGGAGGAGATGTCATGGCAGCCTCAATATTGAAGCTCAACGCGGTATCAATCCTATAGACAGAAGCTAATCATGTAACTATTGCTGTGTGTAGTGAAATAGGGGGCTTCCTATACATGTGAAGGATGGGTTTTGCAAAAAAAAAATACAACTTTTGGCTTCTCCATCCTCGCATCCCACAAAATAACCAAAACCCCAAGAATTCAGAATGGACATCTTTGCTCACGGGTGGCTGCAGATTTAGCTGGTGGCATATATATTCCCACCGAAGGAACATCCGTTGCTCACAGTCCCAGACCCATCGTTTCTTGTTCAGGTATGAGGAATGTGTCATCCTTTTTGGTTGCAGTTTTTATACAACGTATTTACGGCTCATCGTGGACCTGTTTGGTGGTGATGGAGTGCAGGGGTAAAATCCTGCGGGAAGAACAAAGGAAATAGAAGAACAATAAGATAAAACAGATCAATTTACTGAGCAGATCTGCGCTCTGTATACTGCATGGTCTTGACTTCTCCCAAACATTTATCTTCTAAGTACAAATTCCCTTGTCGTTGGGTGGTAATATATTCTTTTATTGCATTTTTGGGCTGTCTAGTTGTGTTTATATGTTGAATTCTAATTTCCCTTTATTTCCTTCGCTCAGCTGCAGTGGATTTAATAAAGAACAAATGGAGACGCACCAAGGATCAGTTGTAGAATATTTTGTGGTTCCTAAAGGCAGCGATGGGACACAGACAAAACAGCCCTAGTTATCACCGTGGCAAAAGAATCTTTATTGCGTTAAACACTAGAGATGAGCGAACACCAAAATGTTCGGGTGTTCGTTATTCGGAACGAACTTCCCGCGATGTTCGAGGGTTCGTTTCGAACAACGAACCCCATTGAAGTCAATGGGCGACCAGAACATTTTTGTATTTCGCCGATGCTCGCTAAGGTTTTCATGTGTGAAAATCTGGGCAATTCAAGAAAGTGATGGGAATGACACAGAAACGGATAGAGCAGGCGAGGGGCTACGTGTTGGGCTGCATCTCAAGTTCACAGGTCCCACTATTAAGCCACAATACCGGCAAGAGTGGCCCCCCCCCCCCCTC
This sequence comes from Eleutherodactylus coqui, assembly GCF_035609145.1. Lineage (NCBI taxonomy): Eukaryota > Metazoa > Chordata > Amphibia > Anura > Eleutherodactylidae > Eleutherodactylus > Eleutherodactylus coqui. The sequence continues at coordinate 295,657,984 of NC_089839.1, forward strand.
CCAACAACTTTTACTTCTGAAAAGCCCTCATTAGCATGGCATACCTTTGCTAAGCACCACACTACCTCCAACAAAGCACAATCACTGCCTGCATGACACTCCACTGACACTTCTCCTGGGTTACATGCTGCCCAACCGCCCCCCCTCCCCCCCCCCACAGCGCACACCAAAGTGTCCCTGGGCAGCCTTCAGCTGCCCTCATGCCACACCACACTCATGTCTATTTAGAATTGCGTCTGCCATGACGAGGGACCGCAGGCACACACTGCAGAGGTTGGCACGGCTAGGCAGCGACCCTCTTTAAAAGTGGCGGAGCGATAGCCCACAATGCTGTACAGAAGCAATGAGAAATAGAATCCTGTGCCACCGCCATCAGGAGCTGCACATGTGGGCATAGCAATGGGGAACCTATGTGCCACACACTATTCATTCTGTCAAGGTGTCTGCATGCCCCAGTCAGACCGGGCTTTTTAATTCATAGACACAGGCAGGTACAACTCCCTATTGTGAAGTCCCTGTCGAGCCACAGCATGGGTGGCTCCCTGGAACCCACCGGCGGTACACAGAAATATCCCATTGCATTGCCCAACACAGCTGAGGTAGTAATGTCGTGCTTAATGCAGGTGGGCTTCGGCCCACACTGCATGCCCCAGTCTGACTGGGGTTCTTTATAAGTGTACAGATGTAGTAAAAAGTCCGTGTGCACCTACAGCATGGGTGGGTGCCAGGAAGCCACCGGCGGTACATAGAAATATCCCATTGCATTGCCCAACACAGCTGAGGTAGTAATGTTGTGCTTAACCCTTTCCAATCCAATTTGTATATGGTTTTCCTAGGGGGCTTACTCTTTTTCTGCTGTTATACAACGGCGCTATATGCTGGCTAAAGCCAGTACTGCATGAGCTGACACGTAGGATAGGCTCCGACAGCAGAGAGGCTGGCAATATACAGTAAGAGAACCCCGACGGACGTCTACCAACAACGGAGCTGTACAGCCTTAAACCCTAATGTCTTCACAGGTCACACAGTGGACTGGAAAGGGTTAATGCAGGTGGGTTTCAGCCCACACTGCATGCCCCAGTCAGACTGGGGTTCTTTACAAGTGGACACATGTAGGTTAAACTCCCTGTGGACCCACTGCCTGGGTGGGTGCCAGGAAGCCACCGGCGGTACATAGAAATATCCCATTGCATTGCCCAACACAGCTGAGGTAGTAATGTCGTGCGTAATACAGGTGGGCTTCGGCCCACACTGCATGCCCCAGTCAGACGGGTTCTTTAGAAGTGTACAGATGTATTAAAAACTCAGTGTGCACCTACAGCATGGGTGGCTCCCTGGAACCCACCGGCGGTACATAAAAATATCCCATTGCATTGCCCAACACAGCTGAGGTAACGTCAGCTGTAATGCAGGTGGGCTAAAAATTAATTTGATTACACTGTAGGCGAGGGCCCACAAAAATTGCTGTATCAACAGTACTAATGTACATCCCAAAAATTGGCCATGGCCAGCCAAGAGGGCAGGTGAAACCCATTAATCGCTTTGGTTAATGTGGCTTAAGTGGTAACTAGGCCTGGAGGCAGCCCAGTGTAACGAAAAATTGGTTCTAGTTAAAGTTCCAATGCTTTTAAGCGCATTGAAACTTATAAAAATTGTTCTGAAAAATTATTTGAGTGAGCCTTGTGGCCCTAAGAAAAATTGCCCGTTCAGCGTGATTACGTGAGGTTTCAGGAGGAGGAGCAGGAGGAGGAGGAGGAGGAATATTAGACACAGATTGATGAAGCAGAAATGTCCCCGTTTTAGATGGTGAGAGAGAACGTAGCTTCCATCCGCGGGTGCAGCCTACGTATTGCTTACGTATCGCTGCTGTCCGCTGGTGGAGAACAGAAGTCTGGGGAAATCCAGGCTTTGTTCATCTTGATGAGTGTTAGCCTGTCGGCACTGTCGGTTGACAAGCGGCTACGCTTATCTGTGATGATTCCCCCAGCCGCACTAAACACCCTCTCCGACAAGACGCTAGCCGCAGGACAAGCAAGCACCTCCAGGGCATACAGCGCTAGTTCAGGCCACATGTCCAGCTTCGACACCTAGTAGTTGTAGGGGGCAGAGGCGTCACCAAGGATGGTCGTGCGATCCGCTACGTACTCCCTCACCATCCTTTTACAGTGCTCCCGCCGACTCAGCCGTGACTGGGGAGCGGTGACACAGTCTTGGTGGGGAGACATAAAGCTGGCCAGGCCCTTAAAGACTGTTGCACTGCCTGGGATGTACATGCTGCTCGATCTCCGCACCTCCCCTGCTACCTTGCCCTCGGTACTGCGCCTTCTGCCACTACCGCTGTCGGCTGGGAATTTTACCATCAGCTTGTCCGCAAGGGTCCTGTGGTATAGCAACACTCTCGAACCCCTTTCCTCTTCGGGAATCAGAGTGGGCAGGTTCTCCTTATACCGTGGATCGAGCAGTGTGTACACCCAGTAATCCGTCGTGGCCAGAATGCGTGCAACGCGAGGGTCACGAGAAAGGCATCCTAACATGAAGTCAGCCATGTGTGCCAGGGTACCTGTACGCAACACATGGCTGTCTTCACTAGGAAGATCACTATCAGGATCCTCCTCCTCCTCCTCAGGCCATACACGCTGAAAGGATGACAGGCAATCAGCCGGTGTACCGTCAGCAGCGGCCCAAGCTGTCTCTTCCCCCTCCTCCTCATCCTCCTCATGCTCCTCCTCCTCCTCCTGTATGCGCTGAGAAATAGACAGGAGGGTGCCCTGACTATCCAGCGGCATACTGTCTTCCCCCGCCCCCGTTTCCGAGCGCAAAGCAGCTGCCTTTATGGTTTGCAGGGAATTTCTCAAGATGCATAGCAGAGGAATGGTGACGCTAATGATTGTAGCATCGCCGCTCACCACCTGGGTAGACTCCTCAAAATTACCAAGGACATGGCAGATGTCTGCCAACCAGGCCCACTCTTCTGAAAGGAATTGAGGAGGCTGACTCCCACTGCGCTGCCCATGTTGGAGTTGGTATTCGACTATAGCTCTACGTTGTTCATAGAGCCTGGCCAACATGTGGAGCGTAGAGTTCCACCGTGTGGGCACGTCGCACAGCAGTCGGTGCACTGGCAGCTTAAAGTGATGTTGCAGGGTGCGCAGGGTGGCAGCGTCCGTGTGGGACTTGCGGAAATGTGCGCAGAGCCGGCGCGCCTTTACGAGCAGGTCTGACAAGCGTGGGTAGCTTTTCAGAAAGCGCTGAACCACCAAAATAAAGACATGGGCCAGGCATGGCACGTGCGTGAGGCTGCCGAGCTGCAGAGCCGCCACCAGGTTACGGCCGTTGTCACACACGACCATGCCCGGTTGGAGGCTCAGCGGCGCAAGCCAGCGGTCGGTCTGCTGTGTCAGACCCTGCAGCAGTTCGTGGGCCGTGTGCCTCTTATCTCCTAAGCTGAGTAGTTTCAGCACGGCCTGCTGACGCTTGCCCACCGCTGTGCTGCCACACCGCGCGACACCGACTGCTGGCGACATGCTGCTGCTAACACATCTTGATTGCGAGACAGAGGAGGAGGAGGAGGAGGAGGAGGGTGCTTTAGTGGAGGAAGCATACACCTCCGCAGATACCAGCACCGAGCTGGGGCCCGCAATTCTGGGGGTGGGTAGGACGTGAGCGGTCCCAGGCTCTGACTCTGTCCCAGCCTCCACTAAATTCACCCAATGTGCTGTCAGGGAGATGTAGTGGCCCTGCCCGCCTGTGCTTGTCCACGTGTCCGTAGTTAAGTGGACCGTGGCAGTAACCGCGTTGGTGAGGGCGCGCACAATGTTGCGGGAGACGTGGTCATGCAGGGCTGGGACGGCACATCGGGAAAAGTAGTGGCGACTGGGAACTGAGTAGCGCGGGGCCGCCGCCTCCATGATACTTTTGAAGGACTCAGTTTCCACAACCCTATACGGCAGCATCTCAAGGCTGATGAATTTTGCTATGCGGACGGTTAACGTTTGAGCGTGCGGGTGCGTGGCGGCGTACTTGCGCTTGCGCTCGAACACTTGCGCAAGCGACGGCTGAACGGTGCGCTGAACTACACTGCTGGATGGGGCCGAGGACAGCGGAGATGAGGGTGTGGGTGCAGGCCATGAGGCGGTAGTGCCTGTGTCCTGAGAGGGGGGTTGCATCTCAGTGGCAGGTTGGGGCACAGGGGGAGAGGCAGGGGTGCAAACCGGAGGCGGTGAACGGCCTTCGTCCCACCTTGCGGGGTGCTTGGCCATCATATGTCTGCGCATGGTGGTGGTGGTGAGGCTGTTGGTGTTGGCTCCCCGGCTGAGCTTTGCGCGACAAAGGTTGCACACCACTGTTCGTCGGTCGTCAGGCGTCTCTGTGAAAAACTGCCAGACCTTAGAGCACCTCGGCCTCCGCAGGGTGGCATGGCGCGAGGGGGCGCTTTGGGAAACACTTGGTGGATTATTCGGTCTGGCCCTGCCTCTTCCCCTGGCCACTGCACTGCCTCTTGCAACCTGCCCTGCTGATGCCCTTGACTCCCCCTCTGAAGACCTGTCCTCCTGAGTAAGCGTTGCACACCAGGTGGGGTCAGTCACCTCATCGTCCTGCTGCTCTTCCTCCGAATCCTCTGTGCGCTGCTCCCTGGGACTTACTGCCCTTACTACTACCTCACTGCAAGACAACTGTGTCTGATCGTCATCGTCCTCCTCACCCACAGAAAGTTGTTGAGACAGTTGGCGGAAGTCCCCAGCCTCTTCCCCCGGACCTCGGGAACTTTCGAATGGTTGGGCATCAGTGACGATAAACTCCTCTGGTGGGAGAGGAACCGCTGCTGCCCAATCTAAGCAGGGGCCCGAGAACAGTTCCTGGGAGTGTTCCCGCTCCTGAGCAGGTGTTATTGTAGTGGAGTGAGGAGGCTGGGAGGAAGGAGGAGCAGCAGACAGAGGATTCGGATTGGCAGCAGTGGACGGCGCAGAACTGCGGGTAGACGATAGGTTGCTCGAAGCACTTTCTGCCATCCAGGACAGGACCTGCTCACACTGCTCATTTTCTAATAACCGTCTCCCGCGTGGACCCATTAATTGGGCGATGAATGTGGGGACGCCAGAAACGTGCCTCTCTCCTAATCGCGCAGCAGTCGGCTGCGACCCACCGGGATCAGGAGCTCGGGCTGTGCCCACACCCTGACTTGGCCCTCCGCGTCCTCGGCCGCGTCCACGTCCTCTAGGCCTACCCCTACCCCTCAGCATGCTGTATTACCAGTGATTTGATTTCACAGGCAGGAAATAAATTAATAAATATAATTTTTGCCCTTTTTGGAAAACGAAAGGCCCCACTGCCTCTAGTGAATGAATTATCTAAGTTTAATAACTGTGCTGTGTCCCTGCTTATGTGTCACAGAACGTGAGGGTAGCAGAGTTATTATAACTCTTGGAGAGCAGGTATTTTTTTCCCAATTAAGGAAAGCAAATGGCGAAGCCAGCAGTAAAGCGTAGCTGGGTGCGTCTGATTTAGCAATGTTGTTCAAGCAGCTCACACGTGTCCACCGCCCTTAGGACGGACAGAGGCTGGACAAATAGATTTGTTTTGAGTTTTTTTCCACCAAAAGGCAGCACTGCGTATATTCAATGAACATGAGAAGTTTAATAACTGTGCTGTGTCCCTGCTTATGTGTCACAGAACGTGAGGGTAGCAGAGTTATTATAACTCTTGGAGAGCAGGTATTTTTTTCCCAATTAAGGAAAGCAAATGGCGAAGCCAGCAGTAAAGCGTAGCTGGGTGCGTATGATTTAGCACTGTTCTTCACGCAGCTCACACGTCTCCACCGCCCGTAAGGACGGACAGAGGCTGGACAAATAGATTTGTTTTCAGTTTTTTTCCACCAAAAGGCAGCACTGCGTATATTCTATGAATAATAACTGTGTTGTGGCCCTGCCTATACAATTCTTTCCCTGCAGTATCAATGGAGGGTGCAATGGTCTGCAGAGGCGATTTTGAGAAGCAATAAAAAATGCAGCACAGCTAACAGCAGCCTGGACAGTACTGCACACGGATAAATATGGCCCTAGAAAGGACCGTTGAGGTTCTTGAAGGCTACACTCACTCCTAACACTCTCCCTGCCTATGCAGCACTTCTGTCCCTAATGCCAGGTGCAACGGTCTGCAGAGGCGATTTTGAGAAAAAAAAATTTGCCACTGCTAACAGCAGCCAACACACAGCTATCAGTGGCCCTAATAAGGACCTTTGGGGGTCTTGAAGCCTACACTAACTACCAATTCTTTCCCTACAGCAGCTCCGGTACAAACAGCACTGTCCCTCATCTAACTCACACCGCATCTGAGGCGAGCCGCGGGAGGGGCCGACTTTTATATTAGGCGAACACCTGATCTCGCCAGCCACTCACAGCAGGGGGGTGGTATAGGGCTTAAACGTCACAGGGGGAAGTTGTAATGCCTTCCCTGTCTTTCAATTGGCCAGAAAAGCGCGCTAACGTCTCAGGGAAGGAAGTGAAAGTAACCAGAACACCGCATGGTGTTCGTTACGAATAACGAACATCCCGAACACCCTAATATTCGCACGAATATCAAGCTCGGACGAACGCGTTCGCTCATCTCTATTAAACACTTGTCACCGTAAGGACCAAAAATAATTTTTAAGCTATAACTTTTAGTGACTACAATTAAAATGGCGCATCCACGTATAGTAATCCTATATGGGATGTAAGTCCCACACTAGTATAAAAATTAAGATGATGACTGTTGACGTGATTAGTCAAACTTACCACAGAGATTGCTGTTCTGCGGGTTATGGTTATATGTTATGCGTTGTCACTTCAAACAGCAGTATCACTGTACCTATCCAAGTGTCAATGTACAGTGCTAAGATGATGGAGCAAGACAATGTATTGGTAAATTGATAATAATCAACAACCCCATATGATAATAAATGGGATAATTGAATAAATAGGTATCTAACTTGGCGTATTATCCGAGGGGAGTATACTATCCAATTGTGGGTGTTCGTATTGTTTGATATTCAAGAGATCATACTCTACTCCACACCAAAACTTCTGATTTACTGCAATTTATACATAAGCACTTAGTTGCACAACTCTTAGCTAGCCCTCTATTCACAGTGGCGTCACTGCATTGTGAGAAGTGACCCTCGCAGTTACAAGCAGGGGGGGGGGGGGGCTTACCAGGTCCCATTCTTGTGATTGGCAGGGGTCCCAGCACTGAGACCCCCATCAATCAGCAAATTATTCCCTATGGAGGATGTCCTATTGATGGCGGATAGTTTGTAATTTCGGCACAACCCCTTTAAAGAGGTGTAACGATATGGAGTCAGTTTTAACGTCTCCCCTTTCCCTTCCCTATTTAGTCTATTTCCTTTTCCTCCCCAATATCTTGTGGTTATTATGCCCAGCATGACCCTAATTAGTGTACTGAGGTAATTCATATCTAAATCAGTTTTTAATACATTGATAGAGTTGATGGCTGCTTATATATAAGCTTTCCCTTACTCAGTCGGCTGCAGGAAATGAGTCCCGTGACTTGGCTTGATTTCATTATTGAGCTGTCACGTGACACGGCTCCTGGTTGCCGCCCACGGCCCGTCTCCGCTCCATGGAACGCAGCGCTGCGTGTCACTTACGCAGCGCGACCCCACGTGGGGAGTCATGTGATGGGGTACGGCACTCAGCCGCCGCCTTCGGTAAACTACCGAGGTATGGAACGCAGCGCTGCGTGCCATCTATATAACGTAGCTCTTGACTGGGGGTCAAGGGACGTAATCCTGTATGCCGGCCTCCAGTTACGTCATCATCCATGGCCCAAGATGGCGCCGGACACCGGAACGTGGTACAACACCGGTGACCTTTCAGGGTAAAGTATGCAATTATTTGTGGTGCTATATATACCTGGCTTGATTTGTGTTTATGTATGCTTGAGAAAGACGTCTAGTACGTCGAAACGCGTCGCATATTTCACGTTGCAAGTATTTATCTACTTGTTTTACTTATTTTATATAAGGCTTTGACCTTAATTTGTTATACACAATAAATGTTTTTATTATGAATTATCACTGACCGCTGCGAATTCCTTTTAAAAAAGAAGAATTGGTTTTTGCTCCATACAAAGTAGCGCAGGAACCCTATTTTTTCGTTATCTTCATTTCTGTGCGATCCGACCTCTTAGGAGGTTCGGATTTTTCTGGGTGATACCTGCAGCTCTCCATTGCATTATAATTCAGTGGATTTTTTGTGATAGCAAAAAAGAAAAATGCTATATGCCTGCTTGGATACTAGGTGCTGACATGTTCACCCTAGGGTGTCATGTCTGACGCCAGGTGAGTGAATAGAAGTTACCAACTCACATTTGAAAAGTGTTTGGCGCTCTCCCTGACTTCCTTTCTTTTACTATTTTACGGCTTCCTTTTCGGAAACTGGATCATTCTTTGCGGATTGGAGCGACACCACGATGGACTTTTTAAAGAATGGATGGCTCCATCTCCCAGGTCGTTTTCTGTCGGGACTACAACACCTGGATAAGAAACCTGAAAAGCTGAATGCATCATCAACCCCATTAAGGTTTGAAGGGGATCTAGCATGGGGTGTATTTCCAGAGGAACAACCACAGTTAAAAGGAATTTTGAAGTACGACCTTAAGAACAGTATACAAACACTGTGGCGTCATGCAATTGACTGGTTAGCCCTGAATGTTTATGTGGAAAATAAAATTGTACCTAGGGGCTTGCGGATCAATATCGGCCCAGCCTTTCAGGGGGATAAAACATTTGCTGGTGAATGGCAGTTAATGTTGGGCACGTTTACCGATTTAATTTTAGCAAAAATTATGGCAAAAAGAAAAAATCTTATTATTGAAGCCCTACAAAGGGTGGTGTTTCTAGCAGATTTTTGCCAAGAGGATGACTTTAGTTTTGTTTTGAGTTCTATGGAGGCTTTTGAGGGTAACTTATTCTATAGGAAATTTAATAAATTTTGCCGCGATGCAGCAGATTATGCACATGATAAATATTTTGCATGGGATTGTAAAAAATCTAATAACCACCCCAGACAAACCAACAAGAGGTATGGTAATGATAGATATCATTTCTATAACTCTACTTATAGAAAGGAAGGGTCTCACCAATACACTACAGACCGAAAATATAATAATATGAATGGGTCTAATTCGGTGAGCAATACATCACAGGGGGATACAATAGTGAGAAACTGGTCAGGGAAAACCAGTATTTTCACAAATAAATCATACCATAGAAAGCCACACAATAGTGGACCTAAAATATTAACCCCTGAACATGTCAAGAATAACAAAGTTAGGGACACGTACAGTAGAAGTAAAAATATTAAAATGACTGTACCACCTCGGACTGAGATAATGACCCCGAGAGAACCTTCAGTATCTGGGGCCCACTCAAACGCAGCTTTGAAAGTGAACAAATCAACCCAAGTCTCTAGGGTGTCGCGTCTATCTAGTATCCCAGAAACAACAGAGGTAGATTCAAATTTAGAATTACCTTTAATTGATCTATCGAATCACATCTCTGTTTGTCCAACCCCTGTTAAAAGAACTTTGCAATCTGTGATACCCTCTACTTGGAGGATTGACAATTTAAATAAAATAGAGAATGTGATTTCAATAGATGCAATAGACCTTGAAAAAGCTCTTTTAAAGTCTCCTCTGGCAGATTCTCCACCAAATCTGACTGAGATGGCTTCCAGATCTATATCAGGTGAAATTACCCCGATAGAAATTTCCACCAGAACACCAGTCCCAGCCAAAATCTATACGAGTAGAGACCCCCTTTTTTCCATTATTGGAGCCCACAACACCCCGTGTGGTTCCCTCCCAACATACGATCGGGGCCAAAAACAAAATATTCCAATTCTATCAACCCCTCCCATGCACTACGCCCTCGAGGAAGCGAGGCCTCGAAGACGTAGAGGGAAAAGAGGGGGAAGACGGTTTAAACAAAAAGAAAATAACCAAGAAGGGAAAAATGTTAAATGTGACCCAATAATCAATAAAGAGGAAGCAAGATCCATGGGTATTTTTAATATTTCTAGTCATGTTTTGAGAAGGAAGGAAGCGGAGGTACTAGCAAAGGGCCTTTCTTTTAGCCCTTCTGTGAACGCAAATTTATTCGATCTTTTTGTTGATTTGAATTATTTTATACGTAACCTAACAGTGACCCGCTTCTTTTCCATCCAAAAACTAAAAAACGAATATAGGGAAAATGAAGATTTTGAAATGTTTAATCTAGGAGACCCCATACCCAGTGGACTGAAAGCACCAAACAGTTTTTTTCCGTTGGACAGTAAGGGTAATTATATTAATTCGTTTTATCAGAGTGTAATGCACTAAGGAAAAAGGTATAAAATATAATTTAGATAAAAAACAACAGTTAGCAATAAAAAGTTTAACGAGCAATCCCGATATTGTCATTAAGAAAGCTGACAAGGGAGGGGGGGGTTGTAATTATGAACCATGAGTACTACAACCTCGAATCGTTGAGAATTTTGGAGGATCTGACATACTACCAAAAATTAGAGAAAGATCCTACATCCCTGATTTCATCTAAATTACAAGCATTGGTTGATGCAGCTGTAGAAAATAATTGTTTAACAAAAAAAGAACGGGACTTTATTTTCATCCAAAATCCCGAAATTCCTTTCTTTTATTTTTTACCCAAAATTCATAAAAACCAAAGTACCCCTCCGGGTCGCCCGATAATTGCAAGGATCAACTTTATCACAAGTAACCTGTCACAATTCATAGATTATCATTTACAGAAATTTGTTATAAATTTGCCGTCATATATCAAAGATACGGGACACATCCTGTCCATAATCAAACAAACGCCATGGAAAGACCACTATATTTGGTGTAGTTTGGACGTGACTTCCTTATATTCTAATATTCGCCATCACCAAGGGATTAAGGCAGTGAGGTATTTTTTGGAACAAGACCCCTTGATGCCAGTGCAACAAAGGTTGTTTTTACTTGACGCAATACATTTCATATTGACAAACAATTACTTTACATATAACGGTACCTTTTTCCAGCAGACTAACGGCACCGCAATGGGTACCAAATTTGCGCCAAGTTACGCGAATTTATTAATGGGTTTTTTCGAAGAAAAGGCTTTTCTAGATGATCGCATTATTTTATATCGTCGTTTCATTGACGACATCCTGTTGATTTGGGAGGGTGAACGAGAGGATCTGGAACAGTTCATTATAGAGTTAAATCGTAATGATTTTAACCTTAAATTCACAAGTCACATCAGTAAAAAAGAAATAATCTTTTTGGATTTAATTCTCTCATCTGAAAAGGGCCTCATTAAAACAAAGACATACTTTAAACCCACCGACTGCAACAGCTACCTAAACTTTGGGAGCTGCCATCAAAAAAGCTGGAAGGTGAATATACCTCACGGGCAGTTTAGGCGAATTAAAAGAAACTGCTCTACAGTAGGAGATTATGAACATCAATCAAAAGTTCTCATGACTAGGTTTCAGGAAAAGGGTTATCCCTCTGAATTAATTCGTTCTGCATATGAAAAAAATTTACAAGACCCACCTTTGGACAACATCTCTAGGAAGAATAGAATACATGCAACTACCTTTGATAATAGTGTTAATAATAAAAAACCACTGTTTATCACTAAATATAACGTTCAACATAAGAAAATTGAAAATATTATAGTAAAACATTGGATGATTCTTAAACAAGATCCGTTCCTTCAGGATAATATTCCTAGTCAACCGAAAATTGTTTACCGTAAAAATAGGACCCTACAAAATATATTGGCCCCCTCCAACCCGGATAAATACCATCTAAAAGAACGTAATTCTAGATATGCAAATACAGTAATCGGCATATATAAATGCCTTAAGGTTCGCTGCAAATGTTGCCCAGTAATAACACAGGGCAAGAAGGATATATTCTTGAAACGGGAAAAAAAACGGTTAGCATTGGACCAATTTTTGAACTGTGGTTCATCTTTTCTTATTTATCTCTTAGAATGTCCGTGCGGCCTACAATATATTGGACGCACCACCAAAACACTTAGAACTAGAATTAACCAACACAGGTATAATACTGTTAGGGGTTTTCAAAAACACAGTGTCTCACGACACTTTTTAGAGAAACATCAAAAGAATGCTTCATTATTAAGAGTCACTCCGGTTGAATGCATCACTTCTAGGTCATTTTCTCGCCTTAAAACGAGAGAAATGTTTTGGATTTTCCGTATGGATACCCTTTATCCAAGAGGTTTGAATGAATCTTTGGAAAAGATATTTTAACAACTTGATAAATCAGTATCTTCTGTGAAGGATAGAGTCATTTATTCTGAAAAGTATTAGTTTCAGATAAGTATTTATTGGTAATCACGAATTTATATCTTGTACATATAGGGTCAGTAATGAATTTAATATTTTAATATTTTTATATTAATATTTTTATATTTATATTTATATGCATGTTTATCTCTATATGGTCATGTTCGTTTACGCGAGTAATCCTAAAGGACTCCTTATATATATATATGTATATTTATATATACGTGTGTATATATATATATTTTTTTATTTCCTCTCCCCTTTCCCTTCCCTATTTAGTCTATTTCCTTTTCCTCCCCAATATCTTGTGGTTATTATGCCCAGCATGACCCTAATTAGTGTACTGAGGTAATTCATATCTAAATCAGTTTTTAATACATTGATAGAGTTGATGGCTGCTTATATATAAGCTTTCCCTTACTCAGTCGGCTGCAGGAAATGAGTCCCGTGACTTGGCTTGATTTCATTATTGAGCTGTCACGTGACACGGCTCCTGGTTGCCGCCCACGGCCCGTCTCCGCTCCATGGAACGCAGCGCTGCGTGTCACTTACGCAGCGCGACCCCACGTGGGGAGTCATGTGATGGGGTACGGCACTCAGCCGCCGCCTTCGGTAAACTACCGAGGTATGGAACGCAGCGCTGCGTGCCATCTATATAACGTAGCTCTTGACTGGGGGTCAAGGGACGTAATCCTGTATGCCGGCCTCCAGTTACGTCATCATCCATGGCCCAAGATGGCGCCGGACACCGGAACGTGGTACAACACCGGTGACCTTTCAGGGTAAAGTATGCAATTATTTGTGGTGCTATATATACCTGGCTTGATTTGTGTTTATGTATGCTTGAGAAAGACGTCTAGTACGTCGAAACGCGTCGCATATTTCACGTTGCAAGTATTTATCTACTTGTTTTACTTATTTTATATAAGGCTTTGACCTTAATTTGTTATACACAATAAATGTTTTTATTATGAATTATCACTGACCGCTGCGAATTCCTTTTAAAAAAGAAGAATTGGTTTTTGCTCCATACAAAGTAGCGCAGGAACCCTATTTTTTCGTTATCTTCATTTCTGGCTGCTGGAGTGAGATTGAGACAAATTTTGTGACTTTTTATAAAAGGCACAACTCATAAATGTCTAACTCCCGGCCGAGCAGTAAACCTCACAGGCCTCAAAAATCTCACTTTGGGACACCGGAAAATTGGTGAACACATTGTCAGGAGTATACCCCTCCATGTCTTCAGCTCTTGCGTTGCGTCTTAGTTATTGGATTACGTCACCATTTTCTGCCCACCCATTGGGTGTACGTTTAAAATAAAATACAGAAAACAGAACCCCGAGACGGTCCCAATCACAAGGATTATAGAAAACTACTGATAGAGACCAAAAGCTCCCGGTTCCAGCAGGTTTCCATTTATTTGCACTATTCTGTGGTAGACTAAAGAATTCAGGCTTTTCCATGCTAGTTCCGGGTGATTCCGACACTTGAAACTAGCATTAACATAGTGCATGGCCTGCGGGACACTCGCATCCATTGACTTCAACGGAGGCTGTTTCTGCGGAATCCACGTTAAGATAGAGGGTACTGCTAATTATTCTCCGCTCGTGAGATATGCAATTCATACTCTCAAAAATGGGGAGGAAAATTCACTAATAATTGCCTTTCAATGCCTGCGTTTTGCCGTCGAACTTCTGTGGGACAGTGATAGCGGAATCTACAATTCAAATCTGTCCATGTGAGTCTGGCCTTAGGCAGGGCTGACATGACCGGGTCAGATTCCGCATGCAGGAGGCCTGCAGAGGATTCCGGGTGTGAGCCTGGCCGGTTACCCTGCAGTCATCACTTAACTGTATTGCGTATGATCCCCGAGGCTCATGTGGTTATGCACAGGGCACATTTATTTGTATTTTCTGTGTCGTTGCTTATTGATGACGCAGGTATCTGCAGTATTAATTGTGTATGAGCTACAGGTTGGATGCCCCCGACCAAACCACCTGCTTACTGCTACCATAACAATGAAAACATTTCAAGCCCCAATCCTTAGGCCCACACCAAAAAAATAAAAATAAAGTTAGCATTTAATCTCCCAATTTAATAATTTTAACAAGCGGAAGGGTGGGGCTTTATCTTTCTGCTTGTTTGCTTCTTAGCTTTTACTATGTATTAGAACAAGTACTAAGGGTGTACTTTGTAGTCATGTCTGGTCCCCTATATATTAGGACAAGTACTAAGGGTGTCCTGTGTAGTCATGTCTGGTCTCCTATATATTAGGACAAGCACTAAGGGCGCACTGTGTAGTCATGTCTGGTCCCCTATATATTAGGACAAGCACTAAGGGTGCACTGAGTAGTCATGTCTGGTCCCCTATATAATAGGACAAGTACTAAGGGTGCCATGTGTAGTCATGTCTGGTCTGCTATATATTAGGACAAGTACTAAGGGTGCACTGTGTAGTCATGTCTGGTCCCCTATATATTAGGACAAGCACTAAGGGTGCACTGTGTAGTCATGTCTGGTCTGCTATATATTAGGACAAGTACTAAGGGTGCACTGTGTAGCCATGTCTGGGTCCCCTATATATTAGGACAAGTACTAAGGGCGCACTGTGTAGTCATGTCTGGTCCCCTATATATTAGGACAAGCACTAAGGGTGCACTGTGTAGTCATGTCTGGTCTGCTATATATTAGGACAAGTACTAAGGGTGCACTGTGTAGTCATGTCTGGTCCCCTATATATTAGGACAAGCACTAAGGGTGCCCTGTGTAGTCATGTCTGGTCTGCTATATATTAGGACAAGTACTAAGGGTGCACTGTGTAGCCATGTCTGGTCTGCTATATATTAGGACAAGTACTAAGGGTGCACTGTGTAGTCATGTCTGCGTCCCCTATATATTAGGACAAGCACTAAGGGTGCACTGTGTAGCCATGTCTGGGTCCCCTATATATTAGGACAAGTACTAAGGGCGCACTGTGTAGTCATGTCTGGTCCCCTATATATTAGGACAAGCACTAAGGGTGCACTGTGTAGTCATGTCTGGTCTGCTATATATTAGGACAAGTACTAAGGGTGCACTGTGTAGTCATGTCTGGTTCCCTATATATTAGGACAAGCACTAAGGGTGCACTGTGTAGTCATGTCTGGTCTGCTATATATTAGGACAAGTACTAAGGGTGCACTGTGTAGCCATGTCTGGTCTGCTATATATTAGGACAAGTACTAAGGGTGCACTGTGTAGTCTTGTCTGATCTCCTATATATTAGGACAAGTACTAAGGGTGCACTGTGCAGCCATGTCTGGTCCCCCTATATATTAGGACAAGTACTAAGAATGCCCTGTGTAGTCATTTCTGGTCCCCCTATATATGAGGACAAGTACTAAGGGTGCACTGTGTAGCCATGTCTGGTCCCCCTATATATTAGGACAAGTGCTAAAGATGCCCTGTGTAGTCATGTCTGGTCCCCCTATATATGAGGACAAGTACTAAGGGTGCACTGTGTAGCCATGTCTGGTCCCCCTATATATTAGGACAAGTACTAAGGGTGCACTGTGTAGCCATGTCTTGGTCCCCTATATATTAGGACAAGTACTAAGGGAGCACTGTGTAGCCATGTCTGGTCCCCCTATATATTAGGACAAGTACTAAGGGTGCCCTGTGTAGCCATGTCTGGGTCTCCTATATATTATGACAAGTACTAAGGGTGCACTGTGTAGTCATGTCTGGTCTCCTATATAGGAGGACAAGTACTAAGGGTGCACTGTGTAGCCATGTCTGGTCCCTATATATTAGGACAAGTACTAAGGGTGCCCTGTGTAGTCATGTCTGGTCCACTATATATTAGGACAAGTACTAAGGGTGCCCTGTGTAGCCATGTGTGGGGCCGATATATATTAGGACAAGCACTAAGGGTGCCATGTGTAGTCATGTCTGCCCCCCCCCCCCCTATATATTTGGACAAGTACTAAGGGTGCCCTGTGTAGCCATGTCTGGTCCCCCTATATATTAGGACAAGTACTAAGGGTGCACTGTATAGCCATGTCTGGTCTCCTATATATTAGGACAAGTACTAAGGGTGTACTGTGTAGCCATGTCTGGGTCCCCTATATATTAGGAAAAGTACTAAGGGTGCCCTGTGTGGTCACGTCTGGGTCCCTATATAAGAGGACAAGTACTAAGCGTGCACTGTGTAGCCATGTGTGGGGCCGATATATTAAGGTAACCAAACGTCCTGATTTAGGCAGGACAGTCCAACTTTTGGACCCTGTGTTCGGCCTTCCCTCCGGGACCCTGGCGGGACTGTCATTAGTTTGGCTTTCAGGACGTCTGTTCACTATTAAAATGATTACCAGCCGCAATGCTGCAGCTACCCGGCTAGCAATCCATTTGCCGCAGTGTGTTCATCTGGAATCTTTCTTTCTTGACCTGTTTCTCCTTAATTTCGTAAAAAGAGAGGTGCGGAGATGCTGCTGCAGGCTCACACACTTCACCTGTCCCCATATCATCCCGAGTAGTAATAGAATTAGTACTGAGTGCACTGTGGGGGTAACTATTACTGCTGGGTCCTATTGAAAGTCGAGAGGGAAATATAAAATGAGCTGCAGTTTGTTTTTTTTCACATGGCGTGCATATTTTTGGGAAGGGGCATTTTTTGTATTTGCAGCATGGTGTAGGTTAATTTTTTTTTTTCTGAGAGTTTTTGCATCGGCTTTTCTATAAGAGAAAAAAATGCATGTAAAAAACGTGAAAATGCCAAAAAAGGCTCAAACACACCTGCCAGTTCTTAAAAAATTGCTGGCTTTTTTTACATAGATTATAAATAATTATTTAGGGTAAAAAAACGGCACCTACATAGTTGAAGAAATCCTGGATGTGGTTTCGCGCAGTCTTAAAAAAAACCCAAAGAAATCTGTTTTTGCAGCAGTATATTGTACATTTTTTGTGCCAACGCCGTAAGTGGTTCCAGCAAGAAGTAGACGTCCCTCCTTTATAGCTCCTTTGTATTTTGAATACACTTCGAATTTTAGCTTAAAAAATTACATTGAAAAGTGTGTTTAAGGCTAACTTCACACTGGCGAACGTGCTATGGGTACGTGAATCCCGCCCATGTATCGTGCTCCCCACCATGTGAATTCCCTGTGGATGCGAGGCGTTTCATGTCGCGGCGGAGGAGGATTGTGGAGCTTCTCCCATTGTTTTCAATGGGAGACCTTGTGATGCTGCCGTCCACCCCATTAAAAACAATGGAGCTGCGATGTGAGAGCACGCAGCAAGATAGAGCAGGCCGTGATTTGTATCTCTGATCGCGGTGCTCCCTGATAAATGTTGGATTGAGGATGTTGAACCTTTATGCTCTTTTTTAACATTCAGATATATATATATTTTTTCTATTTTGTAACAAAAGGGGGAGAAATACAACATTGTATATAGTAGAATGTGACAAATAACAGAACAAATCTCAGGTGACCCGCAAACAATGGCAAAATATTGGTTAGGAATGACTTGAAGATATTTACCACGGGGGACACAACATGCAGACCGGGGGCCACATTAGCCCACTATGCCATACTGTGTGACCCAATCAGCTGCATATAGACATATCTGTGCATGGCTGCCTAATGCACACGCCTTGAGTAGCGCCTACTTGTGGTGTATTGTTTCCTGGGCCACTCTTTTACAGAACAATCCTGCAATACAACTTGTACAGAGCAGGAGAACAGCGCTGCAGTGTAGTAAGCTGCGATACTTGGCCAGAGCAGGAGAACAGCGCTGCAGTGTAGTAAGCTGCGATACTTGGCCAGAGCGGGAGAACAGCGCTGCAGTGTAGTAAGCTGCGATACTTGGCCAGAGCGGGAGAACAGCGCTGCAGTGTAGTAAGCTGCAATACTTGGCCAGAGCGGGAGAACAGCGCTGCAGTGTAGTAAGCTCTGTAGTGCGGAAGATTCCAGTTTCCTCACTCAGCAGTGCCTTCCACCCTCAGCTGTTAGCGGGCCATGACTCTAAGATGCTGAGAAGCTAAGCGGGTGGCTGACCAACAGGGGTACAGCAGGGGCACACTCAGGAAGTGAGGTACAGATGGGGGTGTCTTCCCAGTCAAAAGGGTCGGCCCCTGCTTCCGTCGCCCCCCAGCCGCCTTGACGATTCTAGATAACCTCGGGCAGATCGCACTGCCCTTCTGTGGTGGCGACGATCCATTCGGACGTCTGCCCTATCAACTTTCGATGGTACTTTCTGCGCCTACCATGGTGACCACGGGTAACGGGAAATCAGGGTTCGATTCCAGAGAGGGAGGCTAAGAAACGGCTACCACATCCAAGGAAGGCAGCAGGCGCACAAATTACCCACTCCCAACTCGGAGAGGTAGTGACGAAAAATAACAATACAGGACTCTTTCGAGGGCCTGTAATTGGAACGAGCACACTTTAAATCCTTTAACGAGGATCCATTGGAGGGCAAGTCTGGTGCCAGCAGCCACGGTAATTGCAGCTGCTGGTTCCGGGAGGTGTGGTTAGCCAGTGCCTGTGCAGACTCCAGCGAGGGAGGAGGTCTGTCTCTGCTTCTCCTGACAAGCCCGGAGGGAGAAGCCTAAGTCTAAGGAGTGGAGCTCCAACCCGGAGCAGCCACAATCTCCTGGGGGGGACCAGCCAGGGATGGTGGAGAGCTACTGGTCCCAGAAGTTTCGGTGAGTCCGGACAGCCAAGCAGCAAGTCAGCCAGACATGGCAGAGCGTACTACAGGGAGCGGAGGGGCAGCCTGGAGAAGCAGCCCCAACCAGTTCTCCGGTTCAGAGAGCGGTTCGGGAAGTGAGGACAACACTGAAGTGAAGGTTGGTCCCCCACCATCACCGCAGGGCGCCACCGCTACGGACGCCCCTGGAATGCAGGGAAAGACACAGGAAGTGAGCCAGAAAGGGGCCCCTATAATGCAACCCTGGTTGTTCTTACCACCATCCGTGAGCAGGCACGGGGAGGAGGGTGTCCCCGCTGGTACCGCACAGGAAAGTTTCCAATCTCCAAGCCAGACAGAGAAGCCAAGGAGAGGATCCAAGGAGGGGGTCACCAAGTGCTCCGCGGGAGGTCAAGACGGCGTCATCAGTGGCGTCAGGAGGGGGCGTGGCCCCGCGGGCGGGCGTGAAAGCATCACTATCGGCATCAGGAGGAGGCGTGGCCCAGCGGAAAGGTGTAAAGGCGTCACCAGCAGCAGCATCAGGAGGAGGCGTAGCCTTGCGGGTGGGCGTGGTGCAAACAGACGGAGTAGCATCAGGGGGCGCAGCACCACAGGTCGGCGTGGCCCCGCAGAAGGGCGTGGCAGCGGTGTCACCAGGGGGCACAGCCCCGCAGGCAAGAGGCCCAGCGGGAGAGCGCGGCAGCGGTGTCGCAGGAGACCACGGCCCCAGAAGTGGCGTGGCGGCGGCGGGGGGGGGGGGGGCGTGGTCTCGCCAAGCAAAAACAAGGGCAGCATCAAGTCAGCCTCCAAAAACGTAGGAAAGGCTGCGGGGCCACAAATGGAGGCAGTCCTGAGGAAAGACGGGGCGGCGGCACCCCGTAAGGCAGGTTCCATGACATCGCAAGAAGGAGGGGCCATTGTGGCCCAAGTGGGTGGGGCAGCGGCACCCAAGCGGCAGCCCCAAGATGAAGTGGGCGGAGTGGCGGCGGTGCCACCTCGCAGTGAGGAAGGCGCGGCAGCGGTGCCGCAAGAGGAGGCGGAGTCGGACGCAAGCTTAACCCCCCGGCAGCGGAGCCCGGAAAGAGAAGGGCTGGAATCTGCTTCCGACATGGAGGTTGGCGGAGGTACTGGCGGCTACTTGATGTCCTGCATCCAAGCAATAGAGGCTCCAATAAAGGAAACCACACGGCTAGTTTGGAAACGACCTCCCGGAAGAGGACTACAAGATCAAGAAAGGAAAAAGTGGGGGTAAGAAGCATCAGGAGGTGTTGGTCTTTTGTCCTCGGGTCAGCGGTGTGGCAGCAGCCGGTCAGCCTGCTCCCGTGCTGCCTACCCAGGGGAACGCTGTGGAGGGGGCGGTGGGGGAGGCTGCGAGGGATGCAGGAGTGAATGTGGAGGTGAATGCTGGTGGGAAGGGGGTGGTTTCAGAGGTATGTGTGGAGGGGGGTACTAAGGTGGGGTCAGAGGGTAAAGGAAAGTGTACGGAGGGCGAGTGCGGGAAAAGTTCAGGCAGGTAAGAGTGGGGCTGGTGTGAGTGCGGGAGGGGCGGCAGCGCCTGTGGCGGGTACGTCAGCTCCCCCGGTGACTCCCGGCACCCGCAGATACGCTGGGGTGGTCTCTGGGGGAGCGATGGGTCCTTTGTCTGGGGGTGCTAGTTCGGACCCAAGCCGCATCCTCCTCGACGGACTACAGCGGGGTGACCCCTTCGTCACAGTAGGGGGGGTGCGGGTCGACACGAACCCGTGGGTGAAGCAGTTTCGGTTATTGGCTTTCCGAGAGGATATGGGAGGCTGGTCACTCCCTACAAGCGGGCAGAATAGCGGCAGGAGGAATGTGGCTCGTCTTGTATGGATCGGCGAGGAGGCGTGTCCATCGAGGGGGGCAGTTGTTGAGCTGCTCCTTGGGATGAGTTTCAAGGTGGAGGACATCTCTGCCTTGATACATCCTCACACTACTAAAGAGTTCGACATCAGTTTTGTAAGACCAGAGGGGCTGGATCTCTTCTGGTCAAATTACATGCTGTTGAAAGACCAGCCCGTTTGGCGGGACTTTAAGGTGGAGGCAGTGTCCCGCCAGGACACCACTAAGAAAGTGACCATTCTCACTCGTAATGAGTCCCTTTCTTGCCACGTAATCCATACGTGCCTGGCCAGATACGGTACAGTCTTAGGCTACGGAAATAAGATCAGGGATGAGCACAGCATTTGGTCAGGCGCATGGTCGTTCATGGTGAAGTTGAACAGATCAGGTCCCTCCTCAGCATACCTGGGGAGGGACCGGATTTTAGCCTTCTACCAGGGGCAGCCGAAAGTCTGTCACCGTTGCGGCGACCCTACTCACTTCAGCGCGGCCTGTGAGACCTTGCTCTGCGCTCGCTGTGGGGTGGTGGGCCATCCTGCCGCATCGTGTCGGATAATTAGGTGTCACCTTTGTGGTGAGACTGGTCACCCGTTCAGCCGCTGCCCTCGGGCTGACGCTGCCCCACCCACGGTGGTGACCCTGGTTTTCGGGTTCTCTGCAGGGGAGGGGACAAGCGGAGGCACGGGCCAGGGGGGTTCAGTGAGTGAAAACAGACCCCGCCCGGTTAGTCGCGACAAGCGCAAGGTAGCCCGTGCGGGTGCGAGGGCTCCGCCTCCACCAGGGAAGGTGTCCCTGAGCCTCGCGCCCAAAGGGCGTCTTGTTTCCGAGACTCCTGCGAGACCTCTGCAGGAGAGCAAACTGAACGAGGTGGTTAGAAGAATAGAGGCAGAGGAGGCGGTTTCCAGTCCTGCAAGTTCCCATCCAAGTGAGGACAGTGTGGATGAGGGTGGACAGGACTGGGCACAGAATAAGAGATAGAGGCGCCGAAGGAAGGCCGGGCCTTCCTCCTCGGTTAAACCCAAAATCCAAATACCAAAGGAAAGCGTGGCTGGCTCCCCCCTGGAGGAGTCTAACCGCTTTCGGGCCCTGGAGAATGTCAGCGAGACAGGCTCACTCCTGCCCGCCTCAGTGGACGGGGAGGGGGTAAATCCTGTCCCGCTGGCGCCAAAAACAAGTGGCGGACAGGGCCCAGGAAGAGCAGAATGCGCCCCCCCCCCGTCGGTAGAGTCGGTCTCTGCCGAGGGAAGTGGGGATAGGGAACCCCCAGACAAAAGGTGACCCATCCTCAGAGGGTGGAGGACAGGGGGTTGGGATGGACGTGTCTGTGTGCCTCAAGAGGGGGGCGGAGGGAGGTGGGGACACTGTGTTGGTGGAGGGAGGTGGGAAGAGGAAGGCCGTCTAACTTAAATCACTCTTTATGGCGGCACTCTCCCCGTTGACGCTGGCAAGTATTAATGTTGCCAGCATAATGTCTGATACGGCAAGATTTATGGCCTTTGATTTTCTCGGCCGCGTTGAAGCCGACATTTTGTTTTTGCAAGAGACCAGGTTAACTGACCTCGGATTAATACACAAGACGAAGAGAGAGTGGAGGCATGGACCATCACACTGGTCTCTTGCGGCCGAGCCGTATAGCGGGGTGGCAGTCCTTTTTAAGACTGCAAATGTCACATGCCGACGAGTGATCGAAGTAGAAATGGGTAGATGTCTGGTGCTAGACGTCCTTGTGGAGGGGCAGGAGCTTCGGCTCATCAACGTCTATGGCCCTCAATCCAAGTTCGAGAGGAAGGACCTCTTCACAAGGATTAAACCCTATCTTTTTTCAGGTCGACTGGTGGTCTTTGGCGGGGACTTCAATAACATCACGAGGCCCTCGGATAGGGGAGGCGCTAGAGACAGGTTGGCCTATGACAGCGTCGCATTGAATAGCATAGTGAGTGAGGCCCGCCTGGAGGATGTCCACGTTCGAGGCGGCACGGTGTCCACGTTCGAGGCACCTCAGGCGGCACGGTGTTCACATATCATCGAGGTAGCTGTAGATCTAGAATAGATAGGTTTGGCCCGCCTGGAGGATGTCCACGTTCGAGGCGGCACGGTGTCCACGTTCGAGGCACCTCAGGCGGCACGGTGTTCACATATCATCGAGGTAGCTGTAGATCTAGAATAGATAGGTTTTATGTTAAGGAGGAGGCCATCTCGTCACCTCTCAAGGTGGTCGAGGTGGAATTCTCCGACCACTGTTTGATTTCTTTTTCTCTGAATGTTTCAGAAACTCCTCAGGCAGGAAGGGGGTTATGGAAGTTGAATCCAGCCCTCATGGAAGAAGAAGCGGTGAGACAGTACTTCGAGGATTTCCTTCAGAGCCAGATTCCACTCATGGGCCTCTGCAATACTAAGTCAGAGTGGTGGGAGGTCTTCAAAAAGAGGGCGGCGAGATTCTTCTGTGAGCTATCCAGCCTCAGGTCCCTGACGTTGTACCGAGTGTACCAGGGCATGAGGAGGAGGCTAGAGAAACTCGTCTCCACTGAGGGCGACCGTGCGGAAGTCACCAGAGTGAAATCTCTGCTTAGGAGTTGCCAGTATGATAGGCACACATCTTTAATTCAGGAGAGGGATTTCGGGAAGTTCCGCTCGCCCGACCCCTACAGGAACTGTAAGATGTCAGTGAGAAGTAAGTTGGTGACGGGACTGATGGATGGTACAGGATCCCTGAAGAGGTCCAGTTCAGAGATTCTGGAGATCGTCAGATCCTTCTACTCGGAGCTCCTGGCAGAGAAGGATCTGGACAAAGATGGAGTCTCTAGCTTCCTGACCCAAACCATCTCGGAGGAGGGGGTGGTCCCTGGATGGCACGTTTTGACAGAACCTATCAGGGTAGAGGAAGTGAGACTGGCCTTTGATGGGCTTCGGCCCAAGAAAACGCCAGGTCCGGACGGCTTAACGTCCGAGTTTTACAAGACTTTTAAGGAGCAGTTGGCTCCCCTATTGACTGAGATTGTCCTGTCAAAGGGTAAAGATTCGTCCCGTATTGAGAATTGGAGGCCCATAGCTTTTCTCAACACGGACCGGAAGGTTCTGGCCAAGATTCTTTTCAACCGGCTTGTACGTTTTGCACCGAGCCTCTTTTCGGCGGACCAGCATTGCTCTGTCCCTGGCCGAAGCACGTTAGGTGCTGTCTGTTGTGTCCGGGAGGCCTCGGAACAGAGTAGGGCTGGAAACTGGAGGGGGTTTCTTCTGTCCCTGGATCAGAGAAAGGCTTTTGACAGGGTTAACCACGAGTATCTCTGGTTGGCCCTTTTGCGCTATGGTCTACCTAAGGGGTTTGTGGATTGGTTAAAGATTTTGTATAGAGGGGCTGAGAGTTTCCCGCTCGTGAACGGTTGGGTTGGGCGCCCCTTTTCGGTGGGGTCTGGTGACCGCCAGGGCTGTCCCTTGAGCCCCCTACTATACGTGTTCGCGATCGACCCCCTTTTTAAGGTGGTTAGGGAGCGGACCGGTGGTGGGGGTCAGGGCGGGTCTGGTTGGGCCGGGTCCGGCATTGAAGGTGGTGGCCTATGCTGATGTCACGATTTTCATCTCCTCCCAGGGGGAGGCGGAGGCCGTGGTGTCGGAGGTGGTCAGGTATTCGGAGGCCTCCGGATCCCAAGTCAACTGGGAAAAGTGTGAGTCTCTGGCTGGGAGAGGGAGCTCCTGATTTTAGGCTCCCGGACACCCTCCCAGCTCCCCAGGAGAGCGCAGAAATTTTGGGCATCCATTTCGACCAGGGTGATTACCCCACCAAAAATTGGGAAGGCAGAATGAAGGGTGTCAGCCAGAAGGTCGATCAGTGGAAGGGATGGTCTTTGTCCCTGAGAGAAAGGGTGAGCCTTGTCAAAACTTTCCTGCTCCCTTTACTAATCTATTTGGGCAGTGTCTGTATCTTGCCAGAGCCTTTCTGGACACGGGTCTACAGCCTATTTTTCCAACTGTTATAGGGTAACAGGCTGAACCTAGTCAAACAGGAGGTCACATATCGACCAAGGAGACTTGGGGGTTTGGCTATGGTAAACCCAGTGGTGTTTCCTGTAAACACATCTTAAAATCAACGTGGCCAACTTCTGGTGTACAGGAAGTGTTCCTTGGTGGATAGTCTCCACCAAGTGATGGTTTGGGCCTTTCTTCCAGGAATGGGAGACTGGAGGGCATGTGAAGGATTTCCGCACGCCACACGGACACCTTCCGGCTTACATTGCTCCGGTTCTGAAACTGATACGTCGGTGGGGTTTGGGGGTGGGGGAGATCAGATCCCTGACGAGGCAATGTCTCGATCGGTGCGTCTTGATCGCCCACTTTCAAAAACCACTGGCCCTCAAGGACTGCCCAGGTAAGGACCTGGAGGGGGGGTTGCTGCTTTTGAATTCAACACGGGTCCCGCAGAAGTTTTGGGATCTGGCCTGGCGCTCCTTCCATGGGAAGTTGTATGTAAGGGACAATCTGAAGTACAGAAACGCGGACGACAGATTCTGTCCCCGCGAGCAATGCGCCTCCTTAGTGGAGACCATGAAGCATTTTCTGCTCGATTGCCCCTTTAATACAGAGGTTTACAAACAGGTGGGGGCTTCCATCGGCTGGCCTCGGCTAGCTGCCCTCTCCTACCCTGAGTGGGCGTATGGCGCATTTAGATACCTGGAGGGCAAGGACCGCTGCACGTTATACCTAGTTAGCCTAGTGGTTAGGTGTTACACGTGGCACGCAAGATGTTTAGTCTCGACGCGGCAGAAAGTCCTCCCTATAGACACAGTATGTAGGGACATCCTTGGTGACCTGGTAAAGTTGCGCTCCAGGGAGTCAGGGGACCGGGGCACGCCGGATAGGAGATGGAGGAGTTTCTACTTTCCGGTGCCTTAGGTTCCCTGCTCCCTCCTCCCTGGTGGAGGAGTTTCAACTTTCCGGTGCCTTAGGTTCCCTGCTCCCTCCTCCCTGGTGGAGGGCTGTTATCCCCCTTTCCTGCACATAACAGTTTTGTTTTCCCAAAGCAGGTATGTGTGCATAGGGTTTTTAGACATCTGCCCTGGAGCCACGAAGGGGGTAATGTATGTTTTTCATGTATGGTTTTTCTGTAAGGCTATGTTCAGAAGATGAAAAAGTTGACAGGTGTATATGACCTTAAAAAAAAAAAAACATTTTCTTTAGTCCTGTTTTGGCATAGGTGTGTACTGGGGAAAGAAAAAAAAAATTTTGTATATATAATTTTGATTTTCTATATATATGTATATATGGGTTTCTTCTGTGGGGGTGAGGGGCGGACCTGACATAGGGGTAGCTGCCGCAAGGCATTTCCTCCCTCCCTCAGGGATCTATGAGTGTTGGGACGAGTGGGTGACAAGTTTTCTCTTTTTTCTTTCCACATGCGTTTTCAGGGGGGCATGGCAAGGGAAGGTGAAGGCAGAACCGATACACCAGAAGAGGACCCAAGGAAGGACTTTATCGGAACTTCATCTTGGACAAAGTTCCTTGTGCGGTCATGCTAAGCTATTTATGTTAGTTAAAACGGGAAAAAAGAAAAAAAAAGTATGATCAGTTTTTGTTGTAACGTTTTGGTAATTTTATAATAAAAAAAAACAGTTCCAGCTCCAATAGCGTATATTAAAGTGGCTGCAGTTAAAAAGCTTGTAGTTGGATCCTGGGATCGAGCTGGCGGTCCGCCGCGAGGCGAGCTTACCGCCTGTCCCAGCCCCTACCTCTCGGCGCCCCTCCGATGCTCTTAAGTGTCCCGGTGGGCCCAAAGCGTTTACTTTGAAAAAATTTGAGTGTTCAAAGCAGGCCGGTCGCAGAAATGCTTTAACTAGGAATAATGGAATAGAACCCCAATTCTATTTTGTTGGTTTTCGGAACTGGGGCCATGATTAAGAGGGACGGCCGGGTGCATTAGTATTGTGCCGCTTGAGGTGAAATTCTTGGACCGGCGCAAGACGAACCAAAGCGAAACCATTTGCCAAGAATGTTTTCATTAATCAAGAACGAAAGTCAGAGGTTCGAAGACGATCAGATACCGTCGTAGTTCCCACCATAAACCATGCCATGACTGGCGATCCGGCAGCGTTATTCCCATGACCCGCCGAGCAGCCTCCGGGAAACCAAAGTCTTTGGGTTCCGGGGGGGAGTATGGTTGCAAAGCTGAAACTTAAAGGAATTGACGGAAGGGCACCACCAGGAGTGGAGCCTGCGGCTTAATTTGACTCAACACGGGAAACCTCACCCGGCCCGGACACGGAAAGGATTGACAGATTGATAGCTCTTTCTCGATTCTGTGGGTGGTGGTGCATGGCCGTTCTTAGTTGGTGGAGCGATTTGTCTGGTTAATTACAATAACGAACAAGACTCCCCCATGCTAACTAGCTATGCGATCCACGTTCAACTTCTCGATCTCGCGATTTCAGCCGCACAAGATCGAGCAATAATAGGTCTGTGATGCCCTTAATGTAATACTATAATGTAAATGGGTTTGGGATGATCACCTCCCACCCAGCACAAATCCCACTCGTGAGCCAGCACAACTTTGCTCATTAGTTCTTGTGCTGTGTGCATTACTATTGCTTTGAAGCAAATTGCCAAAACAATGGATAAAACTGGATACCATATTCTGACAGGGTCTGAACTACATCTTAGGTAAGTTAATTAGATTTCCATCATCTTCTCATTAGGCCATATTTACAAAGCCCATATCCTCGCACGAGTTGTGCGTTGTGAGACGTACAAAGCTCACACGGAAATACAAAATATTATTTGTAATGGGTCTAATTAGTCTTTTAGGATGGATGTGTCACATGTGTTTATGACACGGCCCTGCATGTGCAAAAAGTACCGTACTGTGCGCTGATACACACGCAAATCTACCTCGTCCAACTGTGTTCACTGAGCAAGTACGTAGGGATGAGGGGAGCGTTTTGGCACATATGCTTGTGTAAAAGAGGCCATATTTACACGGACGGCTATTAGTTGGTCACATGAAACCCGTGTGATAAAACTCTGCGTGTAAATACTGATAAGCCGGAGATGAGGAATTCAGTGTCTATGGTTTTCCTAGTAACTCGTCCCCGTTCACACAGCTGCTACATCCTGTATGT
Source organism: Eleutherodactylus coqui (assembly GCF_035609145.1). Taxonomy (NCBI): domain Eukaryota; kingdom Metazoa; phylum Chordata; class Amphibia; order Anura; family Eleutherodactylidae; genus Eleutherodactylus; species Eleutherodactylus coqui. The sequence goes on from NC_089839.1 coordinate 295,685,975, forward strand.
CATGGTGTAAGGGAACATGTCTGTGTGGGTGGAGTTGGTAGGGATGGGATGTAACAAGGGCTCCACTCTTCATTCATCTATTGTTCTCCTTTATCAGCCACTTCCATTACTGCACATATAAGGATACAAGGCTTGCTGGTTTCTTTCTACTCATAATGATCTTTTCCGTTTTAGGACCACCTTGAAGGAGCTGTACGGCCTGCTCCAAAAAGAGTGAAGGGACAGCGACTGCGTCGGACACTTCTCTTTCACTAATCAGGACTATAGATGAGCTAAAGACATAAAACACCTAAAATCGGCGAACATCATCGCCCACGGAGTCTTCTCAAAGGTAAGTAGTTTCATGTTTCTTGGCCTACAATCCTGAGCCTGGCCACTATGGTAAGAACAGAGCTGTTTTCTTCCTACAGAATTCAATATCCGACTTTACTGGCCCATCGAACAGCTGAACGGCTTGGGTTACGCCCCCAACAATCTACTACTGATAACTTATCCTGAGGATAGGCCATCAATACTTGTTACAACCGGACAACCCCTTTAATCTCCCTCACCTCTCCCCCAGTCCCTCCACTTTATGCCTGCAGGCCAATTCTGTACTGTCTTTTGTCAGCATAGGGACTACTGTGTATAAAGCAGTTCATACCCCCAGTGTGTAATTCTAGCTTCACTTTCATACTCAGCTGAACAAGGTCAAAAAGCTCAACGAGGATCCAGATAACTGCATGAGCCCCCCACAAGTCACCATCCTGGCGGTAACCAGGACTTCTATATAGGGGAGGAGCTCCTATAGGTAGATTACTACCCAACCACAAAAGAATTTGTACCTAGAAGGTAAGTGATCGGGGAGTTGTGTCCCTACAATATACAGAGCGCAGATGTTCTCAGTAATTTGTTCTGCTTTATCTTGTTCTTTTTCCTCTGTTCTTCCTGCAGGATTTTGCCCCTGGACCGCATCACCATCACCACCAAGCAGGTCCACGACGGGGCATTAAATATGTTATGCAAAAAGACCGCAACAAAAAAAAAAAAAGCCACATATACTTCATGTACCGAAATAAGAGGCGATGCGGCTGGGACTGCGAGGAACGGATGCTCCTTCGTTGGCAATACATATGCCACCAAATAAACCTGCAGCGGTCCGTGAGTAAAGATGTCCATTCTGAATTCTTGGGGTTTTGGTTACTTAGTGGGATGCGAGGATGAAGAAGCCAGAGAATAATGTCCATCCCCAATACTGATAATGATAGAATAGGAGAGCGCCGCCTGCCTGTAGAGCTTGTACTCTGCAGATACAGGACTGTTGGGTTCTTGTAGGTCAGTAAATGGAAATTAATCTTTCTGATTTCTTCTCTTTCACAGATTGATGTGGAGCTCTTAGCCTTAGATAACAGGTAGGTTATTTATTGCACTCCCTAATCTTCATCCCTAAACTCACATGTTGTGCAAGAATGGCGGTCTCCAGCCTGCGGTCCACCAATACAAACCTACAACTCCCAGCATGCCCCCACTGCCGAAGCTGTCAGGGCGTTGGCAGAGCAGGCTGGAAGTTGTACTTTTTTTTTTTGCAAAACCCATATTATACACTAGCTGATATACCCGGCTTCGCCCGAGTTAATTTGGTACTGGTGTTTATCTGGTGTTCACACTGAAAGTCTTATGAAGTCGTGGTTACTTTAGAGAAACCGGGGAAAAATATGTTCACCATTTTGCATAGTTCTTTGCGTTACCCAGGAAACACCACGGGGAGGCAACCATGCGACGTTTCCTTTATATAAAATGACATCGGGAAGTGAGAGCATTAGACTTCGTACATAAAATTTGGACGCTAATTCTTTTGCGCTTAGAATTGAATTATCGAGTTGGGACCCATTAACTTTTCCTATTTATGACCAAATCAATGGGCCATTCCATGTCAGTTCAACCAACGCTCCCAGTCGACCATCTCAGATTTCAATGAAACTGCACAAAGATAGAACCTGACCCTAAACTAAGATAGCCAGAATATTAGGCTTCAAAGTGCTTTGGTTCATGAGCTACAGGTCTTAATCTAGGGGGTTGTCATGTGATTACAGCGAGCAACCTGAAAAAAGGGGCGATTTCAATCCATTGCCAAGCCAGTTCCAATGACTAGAGCAATGAAACTTCACACACTAGGAGAACTTTTGGTGCTGAATCCAGCTAAGCTACTCAGACTGCCACTCTTATCATTCTGCCACCATTGCATGTCAAAGTAGCTGAAAAATTCTATCGCGCAAAATAAAATTCATATTTTAAGCAGTAATAACTTAATCAATGCAATCCAACTCAGCTATGAATTTATCAATGTGTACTCCATAGAAATGTTTCTCATTATTCACATTATGGACCCAAAAGGATGCATAGCTTTTAAGATACAATAAGTCAAAAATAGCAAAAAACATTTTTATGCAAATTTTTACCTTTTTCAAAGGCGAAAATCGGAATGTACTCCATTTTTATTTTTTTCCATTTTTGTTCTATTTGGAAGATAATTTTTTGCTCTACAAGATCCGATGTTTTTCATTTTGTTCCCAGACCTTCTAGATGGGAAAATATCAATGTCAGTGAAAGTCCTATGCACTCGCGGAGGTCAAATAATAAAATAAGTGTGACCTTGGCATGGATGTATAATTAGTTTAAAAATCAGGAGAAGGTGGATAATTTACAAAATGGGACAACTTTATATGCTAAAAATGGCCACAAAAAGTTACTGTGTGACACGTAATGGTAATAATTTAGTGCATTTATCTTGACTGTTTCAAACCGTGTCTTTACATGTTTAATGAGTCAAATATTTATTTTGCTTGATTCGAATTCTTTAGGTACTAGCATTTTACAGAGGCAAATGTTGAAATGTTTATCCATTGTCTAATATGTTTGTTTTTTAAGGAAATTATACTATTAGAATTTTATGTGCGATGGATGATTCTAGTTTGCAAGAAAGAAGCATGGTTGGAACCAGCAAGGATGACAATGAAGAGAAGGAAGAAAGCAGAGCTGAAGTTTGTCAAATAGGGCAAGCAGATAGATCACCATGTCATTTGCCATCGGTCTACAGAGGAAAATGTATTATCAAGTTTGTTTGTAGTTTGCCAGCTGATCAGCAGATTCTTTTGAGCAGAAGGACAGGGCTTGTGTTTGATAACTTGTCAACTATCTGTTCTTACTGTCAGGCCATATTTTTGACCAACTATGAGCTGTTTCAGAAAAAAAATGCTGTAATCCTTTCTCAAAGGAAAATCACAACAGTGTGAAGCGTCTTAGAGCCATTGATATTGCAACTGCAGATCAGGTGAATGCTGTCACAAAGAGAAAAGATATCAAAACTGGCCAGAACTGTGCACCAGGTGCATTGCTGATCTTTCTGTTGCTCTAAGGCAGCGGTTCTCAACCTGTGGGTCGCGACCCCGACGGGGGTCGAATGCCACAAAACACAGGGTCGCCCGCAGCGCCTATTGTCCACAGCAGTGCTGGCCTCAGAGAGGGCCCGTTGGTGCTTCCAGCGCACCCCGAACCACATCAATATTCTTTCGCCTGTACCCCCAGCTGCGGGTGAAGCATGACAGCCGGGACAGGGACGTTGCCGCTTTAAATGCAGCAGACGTGCCTGTGTCTCAGATGCTTCACTGCAAGGTCCCGCCGCCGCCGAGAACTTCCGCTACTGCAGAAATAAGGTATTAAAGATCAAGCGGTCTATAGGTTGACAAGGGGGGTTTGGGGGAACGAAAAAAGGTGCTTGGTGGATGACAGGAGGGCTGAGGGAACTGCTAACTATTATGAATGATAATAATACTCCCCCTCTATTATCTTTCATATAAACAAGCTGTTAAGTATTATGAAGGATGATGCAGGAGGCACAGAGGAATATGAATTATAGTGGGGGGAAAGAGCTGCTAAGTATTATGAAGGATAATGGAAAGGGCAGTGAGGGATATGAAGGATAATGGAGGAGGGTGCTGACGATTATAAAGGATAATGGCGGGTCTCCCATTCAAGTAAATGAGATGTGGATTAAGCATGTGAATATGGCCCCCTGGTCATATTAACATGTGTGTAATTGAAAAAAAACACAGAAAATAGTAAATAATAGGATTCTTTTCAAGCTCATTAGACACGACCATCTTTTATTTTTTTTTAGCAGACCTCATGACAATGGATCGTGCATACAAGAATATTAGGAAAAGAAAATACACTGAGGATTTCTTGCAGTATGGTTTTACCTCAATAATTACAGCAGGAATTGAGAAACCACAATGTGTTATTTGTTGTGAAGTTCTCTCAGCTGAATCTATGAAGCCGAACAAACTAAAACGACATTTTGATAGCAAGCATCCAACCTTTGCTGGCAAGAATATCGACTATTTTAGAAACAAAGCTGATGGACTTAAAAAATCTAGATTTGATACTGGTAGCCAGTACCACAAACACAATGTAGCAGCTGTTGAAGCATCATATTTGGTGGCACTCAGAATCGCCAGAGCTATGAAACCTCACACGATTGCTGAAGATTTACTGTTGCCAGCCGCAAAAGACATAGTTCGAGTGATGATTGGAAATGAATATGTTCAGAAGTTGAATGCAATTTCCTTATCCAATGACACTGTCCACAGAAGAATAAAGGACATGTCTGCCGATATTCTTGATCAGGTGATCCACGAAATTAAATCTGCACCACTACCAATATTCAGTATCCAGCTTGATGAATCTACAGATGTGGCAAACTGTGCACAGTTATTGGTTTACGTGAGGTATATTAATGATAGCGATTTTAAAGATGAATTTCTTTTTTGCAAACCGCTTGAAACAACAACAACAACTGCACGTGATGTTTTTGACGCAGTTGGTTCTTTTCTAAAAGCGTATAACAAGGTTTGCGGTGTTTGCACAGATGGTGCTCCTGCTATGCTAGGATGTCGCTCAGGATTTCAACGTTTGGTACAAAATGAATCGCCAAAAGCAATTGGAACACACTGTATGATACATCGCCAAATATTAGCGACTAGAACACTGCCGCAAGATTTACAAGAAGTCATGAAAAGTATAACGTGTCAATTTTGTTAAGTCCAGCGCCTTAAACAGTCGAGTGTTTTGCCAACTGTGCAACGAGCTAGATGCGCCAAACAATGCACTGTTATTTCACACTGAAGTCAGATGGTTGTCAAGAGGAAAAGTTTTAAGACGTGTCTTTGAGCTTCGTCATGAACTGAAAACATTTTTCAGTCAGAAAGTAAGACCACAATTTGAAACACTTTTTAGCGATAAAACTGAGCTGCAGAAAATAGCTGACTTGGTTGACATCTTTGCCATCTTGAATGACTTAAATTTATCACTACAAGGACCAAATGCAACGTGCCTCGATTTGTCCGAAAAAATTAGATCATTCCAAATGAAACTTCAGCTTTGGAAAAATAAATTGGATGCAAACAAAATTTACATGTTTCTTACACTAGCAGCCTTCTTTGAGGAACATGAAATTGAGCCAGACAAAAAAATGATGATGATAACTTCTGTGAAAGAACATTTGCACATGCTTGCAGACGAAATTTCATCATACTTTCCTAATCTACCTGACACCCCATTTGCACTTGCCAGAAGTCCATTCACAGTGAAAGTTGAAGATGTTCCAGAGACAGTGCAGGAAGAGTTCATCGACCTAATTAACAATGATGCAGCAAAAACAGATTTCTCTACGATGCCACTGACAAAATTCTGGATTAAGTGTTTACAATTATATCCTATTCTGTCTGAGACTGTGCTGCGCCTTCTTCTTCCTTTTCCAACAACATATCTTTGCGAAATAGGGTTTTCCCGTTTGATGGTAATCAAGTCTAAATACCGAAGTAGACTTGTTATGGAAAATGATTTTCGCTGTGCCCTTGCAAAGACTGCCCCAAGAATTTCGGAATTGGTAAACAAGAAGCAACCACAGCCATCTCACTGAATTTAGCAGCATACTGTTGCAAAATATTGCACTGCTGTTTACTGTTATATTACTGTTATATTTAAACCCATGCTATGCTAAGGCGAAATATTGTTTATTGGAATTAGTAATAAATGTTTTTTAACATATAATTAAATTTTTTTGTGATTGATCACTAAATTAAATTATTTTTGATTTTGTAGCGATGATAATACATAATGCATATCAGGGTATTTACATTCCGAATCACAGCTGTAGTAAAATTACAGTTTTGAAGTAACCAACAAAATTATTTTTTGGTTTGGGGTCACCGTAACATAAGGAACTGTATTTCGGGGTCACGGCATTAGAAAGGTTGAGAACCACTGCTCTAGATGTTGATATTTGTATACCAAAGGAGGATTGCTCCTCCCGAGGAATTAACCCAATGTCCTACTAAAATTTCTTATACATTTTAATTTCCTCACAAGGCTTTACATTTCATAGGACAATTAGGTAAAGAGTAGAGATGAGCGAACACGTTCGGCCCCGCCCCTTTTTCGCCCGAACACCGAACTTTGCGAACACCTCGGTGTTCGGGCGAAAAAGTTCGGGGGCCGCCGTGGCAGCGCGGGGGGGTGCGGCGGGGAGTGGGGGGGAGAGGGAGAGAGAGAGGGCTCCCCCCTGTTCCCCGCTACTGCCGCCCGCGTCGCCGCGCATCTCCCCGCCCCCCGGCGGCACCCGGACACTTACGCGCGAACACTGCAGTGTTCGCTAAAGCCGGTGTCCGGGTGCGGATGTGTCCGTAACGGACACGTTCGCTCATCTCTAGTAAAGAGGTAAAAGTATAGAAAGAAATTCAACTATTGTTGATTATTAAATTATGTTTCGGCATTCAATTCATCATTCAGTCCATCATTCAGGGTAGTTCAAAGTACAGAGAAGGAAAATTCAATTCTTTTTAGCAGTTATACTAGATTTCATCATTCAGTTCATTATTTGACGCGTTTCCCCAATGATTTGGTGGTTTATCATGATATTATAAACTGACAGTGAGTAAAGGAAGAGAAACTATTGCCTCTATCCTATTGGACACCGATTCTGTGTATGGGGTGTCCGAGTATGCTACTTCCCACAATTCTGCAGTGTAAATGCGGGATGTTTTCAGCTGATATAGAATCACTCCTATTGCCCAATAATCACCCTAAATATTTGAGTTCCTAGGTAAATGGTCGGAGTGCAGTTGCTGCAGCAATCAGTAACGGATAGGACTAGATCAAAATTATCCTTACTTGTATGTTGGACTACTGATCAGACTTATATTTAAGCTTCTAGGCTTTTAATGCTGATGGATCAACCATGGTCAACTAGCAAATTCTAGTAGTGCTAGCTGTCACTACCAGTGTTAATGTCTGTTAAAGACTTCTAGCACAACGCAGCCAAAGAAATCATTTGCCCCTAATCGGGATATCCTTGGCAGATTTCTCTGTTTCCTTTTAGATCAATAGTCCAATTCCTTTTAAGGTAAGTAATTCCATTCCTCCTTAAGTATAAACAGTGCAATCGCCTGCATGCAGATCTCTAAGGATAGTGCATAAAATAACAAATGAAGAGCAGAGCCCGTAGCCCTGATGGTGGACTAGGGCATCAGTACCAGAGATGAGGATAAGAGTAAGAGACCAAAGCATTTCAATAGATGGCTTCAGGCGTTTTGCATTGAGGCCGCAGTTCTGCTGGAGCGATCCCAGCTGAGTGCAGCGGGGCTGTTTCAACATGTGGATATTTTCTTAGAGGTATATAGAAATTTTGGGGGTACATCATGGTTCACATATGACACGATGTTTCACCAAAAGCTGGCTATCTACCCTAATTCAAAATAGGGTCAAGGACGTAGGTTTATGGCTTAATCTTATGTTGCAAGACCTCCCATCTTCAACCGGGCGCAAGCTGGTAGTAATTGGCTGTTAATAGCCAATGCAAGTGGCTACAAAAATGCAAATATCGCCACGACTGCTCCTCTTGTGGCGGATCACATCCAGATGTCAGATGTTTCAAGGAGACAGCTGCCAGCCCAGCTGCAGTTACCTTGAGATGTTACCAACAAGGGCCTCGCTGCCGGTGAGGCTGGCAAACATGCTGCCGTGGTTATGCAGGTACCCCGACCGGCAGAAAGCCAGCTCCGTTGAGGTAGGCTTTCGGAACAGGTTTTTCGCTCCTGAGTTTAAAGGATTAGGTTATGCATGGGTAGGTAATTTGAGTTCTGTTAAAAATATCCTGACATTGCTAAGAGAAAACATTTTGAAAGGGCGGGAGGTGTACAAGACGGACAGGTTGGGCCAAGGAATATGGATTCAGCTATTTCAGAATCCCTCTGCCAACTTATGTCTGGGCAGAGCTCTGCATGGGTATTTGAGGATCTGTCTGCCGCAGATGGGATCGATTTTGTGCCATGCGGACGGATCCTCATTGTCACGGTTTTTATTTATAGGAGTACTAAAGAAATGCTTAGATAAGACCGGTTGCAAGGGTGTCAAAGTGACATCACGCTCTTTCAGAATTGGTGCAGCCACTGAGGCTGCTAGAAAATAGGTAGATGGGAATCAAATCAGTTTCAATTGTATGTACGGCCAAATAAGGTTGCCTTGTAACTTTTCTTTGTTTTTCAGATTCTCAAAGTTTGGATTGTAGAACATTCTTTCATTTTCTGGGCCCAACAAAGGGCGGTAAGCCGCTGCTACTCAGGGAACTTGGGTTTGGATACATCTTGTTTTGAAATCTTTTGGTGTGGAATCAGGGGTAGGTCTTGGTCCTCCCTGACATCGTTACTGCTTGAGAAGAAGTCAGTGTTGCCAATGCCGAGCATTTTGATTATTCATTTGGGAGGGAACGATATTGGGAAGCTCAAGACATATGATCTGATATGGGAGATTAGAAGGGAACTGCGGGGAACTAAATCCATGTTTCCTGAGACAAGAATAGTGCTATCTGAAGTAATGCCATGGAGGGTTTGGTCGTTCCTGGAAACGTTTTTGGAAAAGATTAGAAGGCGATTAAATAGAGCGTTAGAAAGAGGTCTACTATCAGACGATATACATTTGTCAGATATTGCACTTGACATTTTTAACATGAATTTGCAGAATATGGTTGAGTTGGCTGCGGCTTTTGGGGGGAGGGGGGGGGGGCGATGCCATAGGATGGGATGTCGCCGGCCTCCTGCGGGTGGACATAAAGGTAGACTGGTGTAGACTGGAGTATGCAGGACTAAGTCTACAGGTTATATTATATTTGGTAAATAGACTTGAGGACGGACTGAGTCTACATGTTTGTATATATTTGGTTATATATTTTGGATTATATTTAATATGTTATTTTAACCCCCTTTAAATAAATGCTGTTGCCTTTTTTAATCCAAGTTCAGACTTTGTGTGTATTTATTTCAGGTTTAAAATACAAATATTTGTAGCATAAGCTTCCAGGTATCTATACAGAGTGGTGAAGCAAATGTACAATGTCTCTTCTCAAGTGTGTTTCTGATAAACAATAACTGGTTGAAATTGTTAAACAAACAGCATAACTTTTACCTTTGTGCCCCATATTCCACAAACGTATTCATATTAACCTCTTAAATCATGGTAAATGGTATTCATTACTTACGTTTTACACATATAATTTATTATATATGCATTACATGGTAGAGGAGAAGACTAAATGAAGCACCCCACCACATCCAACCAAAACATATAAACCCGTATTTCCTAGTTCTGTTATCACCTTGGTGTAGCGATAATGGTGAAAAAAAAAATACTATCACATCTTTAACATCACTAACAATGAGCTGTACCCAGGAACCTCCCACCTATTTGACAATGATCGCCCTTCATGCAGTCAAATAATCAACCAATATTCCACTAATATCACTACTTATTACTATTACATAAATATTGTTCATGTCTATCAATCCAGTAGGCATCACCCCTAGAATCAACAAAAAAAGGTCTCCCCTTCCACCAAAACTCCTAGCCGTGCCGAATACAAAAAATAGCATAAGGGAGTTGTAAACCCCGTAGCGTTCTCCATAATCTGGAAATACAGCGATACGATGACCGTCCTTAGTTATCTATTTTATTTCTCTGGTTCTCTTTAAAATACTGCCTCGGTCTTCATAGTGCAGGAGTTTTACCAAAACCGTTCTCGGCGGGACACCGGGTGGAGGGGGTGAGCAGGAACTCTGATCCCTTTCCACAACAAAGAAAGCTGACAATGTATCTTGCCTCATAGTTGATTCCAGCCATCCCTCAAAAAATTGCCTCTAATCCAATCCTTCCTCCTTTTATTTTGAGCCCACCAGTCACAAATTATTTCTCCTTAGTCTGCTTACTAGATCATCTGCTTTATATTGTAAAGTACGGATAGACTGTTCACATTTACTAATTGTATCCTGCATAGCAACTATTTTTTCTTCCATTTCCTTAATACGCGCCTCTGTTTTAGGCCCAATGTCCATGGGCGGATTTCAATCTTAAAAACTCTGTGTCTCCTGCTTGGCAAATCCGCACCTGTAGCTGCCCAAAGGGATGCATTAGTATCCTCAGGGGAATTAAAAACATACGGATGTGGATTTCTTCCTATGTGGATCGCATTTACGGGAACAAATCGCAGCATGTTCCTTTTCAATGGAAGGGACAACTTCCATTGAAGTCAGTAGAAGCCTTCCCCACGTCACCTGTCACTATTGCTGTGCCGCGAATTCGCAGTTTTTAAAAAAGTGAGCACTGCGCATGCGCGCGGCACATCCGCCAGGTAGAAGAAAGAAGATCTGGCTGCGACGGAGGAGTGCCCCACAGCGTCCGGACAGGTGAGTAAATATAATTTTTTGACTCATGGCTGCTGGCACGGGTGGAAACCGCTGAGGGACTCCACCGTGCGTGCCCGTGGTCAGGAGGCCTTAAACAATCTTTCAGTAACCTTCTGCAAATTGTCTTATGAATTCAACACTCTTCTTAAGCTACCAGCCTGAGCATAGAGGGAAGCCAAAACACTATTGCTTTTAGAGAAAATCAAAAAGTACATGTACAAATATACTGAGGAAGGTATAAAACACACAATGCTTTCTTATGTAACCTCGGGATGTTCCCGGTTTCCTGTACTGATATTTTTGAATTATTTTTTTTTATTCACTCACTGGTTTTATTCTTATAATCTTGTAACAGCAAGACAATGTTAGTGCAAATAAAGCTTTTTCAATACAGTATTCATCTGGGGTCCAAATTGTTTAGAAGTAAATACAGGCCCGGTAATAACTTGTCAAACCACACACACGGATGTGATCCAAAGTTGTCGGTTTATTAATTGACAGGCAGCAACCTTTATAGAGGCACATGCTTTGATTACAATAATTCAAATTTACTATACATCGTGTATTACCAATGGATAACACATCAACACAATATGAATATGCAAGATAAGGACTTTAACATCTAAAATGCCAGGCAAACGCACGCAAGCATAAAAGAATCATACATCGCCCTCCACCACGCCAAACAAGTCTATTTCACCTCTCTAGTCTTCTAATTATCGCACAACCTTAAACGGCTCTTGGATACTTTTCACTCCCTTCTCAGCCCTAAACCTATCTGACCGCTCTTTCAGTGTCTCTTGCTGGCTCTACCTCCCCTCCTCTTCCCCTTGCTGTTGGGGTCCCCCAGGGTTCGGTACTCGGTCCCCTTCTTTTCTCTATCTACACAGCCCCTATTGGACAGACCATCAGGAGATTTGGCCTCCAATACCACCTGTATGCTGATGACACCCAGCTATACACCTCTTCCTGTGACATCTCTGCACCTTTACTCTAAAACATCACCGACTGTCTGTCTGCTGTCTCTAACACCATGTCCTCTCTCTACCTAAACTTCTCTAAAACTGACTTACTGGTATTTCCACCCTCCACTAACCGACCTCCTCCTGACATCTCCATCTCAGTGTGTGGCACCACCATAACTCCTAGACAACATGCCCGCTGTCTTGGGGTCATATTCGATTCTGACCTCTCTTTTACCCCCTACATCCAATCTCTGGCCCGAACATGTCAGCTGCACCTCAAGAACATCGCAAGAATCCGCTCTTTTCTCACTGTGGACACGTTAAAAGCGCTCACTGTTGCCCTCATCCACTCCCGGCTCGATTATTGCAACTCGTTGCTGATCGGCCCCCCCTGCACCAGACTCTACCCTCTCCAATCCATCCTGAATGCGGCAGCCAGGCTCATCTTCCTGTCCAGCCGCTACTCGGATGCCTCTGCCCTGTGCCAGTCACTGCACTGGCTGCCCGTTAAATACAGAATTCAATTTAAACTCACTACCTTCATCCACAAAGCCCTCCACAGCGCAGCGCCCCCCTATATCGCCTCCCTCATCTCAATCCATCAACCAGCCCGGGCTCTCCGCTCTGCTAACGAAACCAGACTGAGCGCCCCTTTAATTCGAACTTCTCATTCCCGCCTCCAAGACTTCTCCAGAGCAGCATCGGTCCTCTGGAACGCACCAAAGGCTACCCGAGCAATCCAGGACTCGCAGAACTTCAGGCGTGCTCTAAAAACGCACCTCTTCAGGGAGGCATACTGCGTTCCCCAAACAAACCCCTCTGTAGGCCGCCTGATAACATGCTCCCTGACCTACTGACTGCAATCCCTGCTAGCCACCATATACCGCTCCTGCAGTCATACCGATTCTGCCGTCACACGGCTAAATGTCTGACCATTGTCTATGTGTATAACATCGCTCACTCTCCACCTCGTCATACCGTGCACATCTCCACCCCCTTTACCTTCTGTATCACCCCACTATTTGTAGTATCTAAGCTCTATGGAGCAGGACCCTCACCCCTATTGTTTCCATCAACTGATTACTATGTAACCGTGGTTCTGTAATGTTTGTGTTGTCTTTCTGCATCGCCCCTGTCTATGTAAGCGCTGCGGAATATGTTGGCGCTATACAGATAAAGATTATTATACATGATGAACTCAGAACACAAAAGAACAGTAATTCTAAACAATAAGTTGTTTAGAGGTTAATAGGAGTACAGGGCGCAATGACCTGAGACATTCAATCTAGGACCTTGTTCTAATCATCGAGGTCACTTTTCATTCAATACATTTGAAAGCCTCCCGCTACGGGCAATATGTCACTGCGTTATCCGCGGCGATAATCTGGCCGTGGGTAATACAGTGAACGCTTTCCATAGGTCAACTATGGAAAGCGCAGCCTGACGTCCATGCTGCGATTCTCCACGGTGAGCCCATTAAATAGGCTCATCGCAGAGACCTTTTAGTTCTCCCCCATGCGGCAGAATATTGCTAGTGATATTCCACCTTGGCTGTGGACCGGCAGCCTAAATGGGATATTTAGACCGTTCACATTAAATGAAAGTACGTTTACCAACATTACAATATGATGATGATTAGCTGACAACTAGAAGCATCCGGAATGAAAATGGTTAGAGCATACAACTATAACCTGGAACTAAAAGACTAAAATAAAAATCAACATTTCAAAAAGTGATAAATCCCTGGAATCCTGCCCATTCACCAACATGAGAGCCTGAGCAGAGGCCAGGGCACCACTACGGCAAACACGCAGGACCCCCGAACCACAAAAGAAAACTACGAATACCGCAGGTGTAAGCCTGTGAAGGTGTAGGGGTGGAGAGTTTTTCCAAGATTAGCGATCACTCAACTCATCTATGCAAAGTTCGTATAATCAAAGGGCAGCTTTCTTGCGGGTCCATTCTTGTCTTTGCGTTGTAGGTTTCTGGGAGTTTTAATCAATAGTCTTCCAAGATTTGAGGGTCTCCTCTCCAGAGGATGCCGTGTAGATAATGTGTAAGCCTCCATCTTTATCTATCAATTTTCTAGGGAAACCAATTTGTACCTAATGCCATTTTGTCCAGCTTGAATTGTAGCTTGCGATTAGTCTGTAAATATTTGTATATGAGAGAAAGGACTTGGCAGATTGTTAATTTTCCTTGTTATCCTCAGCATGATAGAAATGGATGCGTGCTATGATATCACGGGGGGTATTCTCTGATAGGAAATGAGGTCTAGGCTGTCTATGGGCGCTGTCTATGATCAGTTCGCTCGGAGAAGTGTCTGGCAGAATATTTAATATCAAACGTTTAATAAAGACCTGGGCTCCTTGCGTAGAGATTGTTTCAGGGACTCCACGGATTTTTATAGTAATTCCTCTGCTACCGTTCTCCATGTCAGCTAGTTTAGCTTTCAATTGTTGCACCTCTTCTTCTAACGCATAATAAGAGTCAATAAAATCATTGTGCGATTTGGTAAATTCCCACATTTTTAATTCAGTATGATCCACTCTGTTACCCAAGACATGGATGGAAGAGTTAATTGAGGCAGAAGCGTTCCTCATATCGGCTCGTATAGAATCTCTCAAAGCCAACACAATCTCTTTGATAAAACGTTCTGTAGCAGGTTGGTTTGAGGTTTGGAAGTGGCTAATGTGATCTTCAGAGGCTAAGGTCACAGATTCATGGGCTGCGTGCCTCATCACCTTATTTTGACTCCTTGAAAGAGGCCCTTCTGAGCTTTGCATCTGTGTGCTAATAGATGTGACAGCGGGTTGTAATGCCCCCACCTTCAGTGTATGATCCACTCTGTTACTTAAGTCCTGGATGGAGGAGTTAAATGAGGCAGAAAGGTTTCTCATATCGGCTCGTATAGAATCTCTCAAAGCCATCATAATCTCTTTGATAAACTCCTCTGTAGCAGGTTGGTTTGAGGTTTGGAAGTGGCTAATGTGATCTTCAGAGACTGAGGTCACAGATTCATGGGCGGCTTGCCTCATCAGCTGTTTTTGACTCCCTGCGAGGGGCCGGTCTGAGCTTTGCATCTGTGTGCTAATAGATGTGACAGGGGGTTGTAATGCCCCCACCTTCAGTGTCGCCGGCAGTTCCTCTCTATGCAGCCCAGGGCTAGATGGTGTGGGAGGGAATTCTTTGCGGTGCAGGGTTAACTGCTGGGCCATCTTGGCCGTATACGCTGCCTCATCACCGCCACCTTTTTCCTGATTCTCCGTTCTCACATTTCTTAATGGTTCATCTTGACTGCTCACTATTACACCCCTCTCTGGCGGCTGTCTCTCCCATAAGGAACACAATGAGCTACTGCCTTCCTCTCCCTCCTCTGAAGCTGCACTCACCAGCCTGTCAGCCGCTGCCATCTTGGATAGGCGGTCTCTTGTCGGGAAAAATGCCTCCAGCTTGTGTGGACGAGCTCTAGGCAGCTGCTTCTTGGCTTGCATTGTGAGCAGTGAACCCTCCGACAGCTCTTGGAATGTGTTCCGCTGCCTCTCCTGCTGTGTTGTTGCTCTGATGAGTGGATCACCCGACGCCGCCCTAGTCCTGCGCTAGGCCACGCCCCCCCCTATAAATTGCTCTCGTGAGAAGATATTCCTGTAAATTATGGGTTACATAATTTCATTTGATTTACTAGTAGATCATCTAATGTGTCCAGTGCTGGTGAGAAAAATCCACTTCCAGAACGAAGATTCCTTTTGGCGACTTGTACAGTAAATCTATAGGAAGTTCTAATATTAGGGAAATCAGAGGTAATGCTACAACATACCCCCAGTGTGTAATTCTGTCTTGATAAGACAGACAAAGCCACTGACGACCATAGGAGCCCTCCAGGAGTCACAGTGCTGGTAGTGAAAGCCGGCCAGCAGGACTCCTATAGAGGAAAGGAGCTCCTATGGGTGCGAGGAACGGATGCTCCTTCATTGGCAATACATATGCCACCAAATAAACCTGCAGCGGCCCGTGAGTATAGATTTCCCTACTGAATTCATGGGGTTTTGGTTACTTAGTGGGATGTGAAGATGAAGAAGCCAGCAGAGAATAATGTCCATCCCCAAACTATAAGACGTTCTAATATTCGGGGGATCAGACAATACTGATAATGATACAATAGGAGAGCGCCCCCTGCCTGTAGAGCTTGTACTCTGCAGATACAGTACTGCTGGGGTTCTTATAGGTCAATAAATGGAAATGAATCTCTTTATTTCTTCTCTTTCACAAATTGATGTGGAGCTCTTAGCCTTAGATAACAGGTAGGTTATTTATCGCACTCCCTAATCTTCATCCCTAAACTCATACATGTTCTGCGAGAGCGGCGGTCTCCAGCCTGCGGTCCACCAATACAGAACTACAACTCCCAGCATGTCCCACTGCCGGAGCTGTCAGGGCGTTGGCAGAGCAGGCTGAAAGTTGTACTTTTTTTTTTGCAAAACCCACCTAAAAATGAAAGGGTCTTGTTAGGAGGTCTTCTCTTATCTTAGTGTTGTACGCACCACAATCATCCCCATGTGCAAAGAAAAATACACAATTACCTCCATAACCAACGAGGAGGGGACGGCGAGGAGCCATAAGGAGGAGCCCACTTATTAACAATTGGGAATTGTAGGCAGTGGCTGGAGAATGAGGGATAAACAGGGCCCCTTCACATAACCGCATGCATGAAAACGCTCACCGGTGTAACATATTTGCACCATAAACGAGATTGGATGAAATTAATGTGTGTCTGCTCATAGTGCTGTAGTGCTGTACTATTTGCGCATGCATGGCCAGTTCACACATGGGCGCAACACACCACTTCCATGGATTATTAGGCTATTAGCATAATGAAGTCCAGATGTGTTCTTTTCCCCACAGATTTGCAGTGTTTCACGCATCCCCTTGTGTATCTGCGCACCTCCCATAGACTCCCAAATGCACATATAAGTAGAGCATGCTGCAGCAGGGCTTGGCGGTACTTCGTCCTCCCGGGGTTAAAGCTACCATGAGCACCCTCAGCACCTAGCAGTATGTATGGCTGTAGATGGCAGAGGGCGCTGTATCAGAGAGCAAGCAGGCCTCATAATGGTGCCCGGGGAGCGGAGTGGGTACACAGTTGTTGGTAAACGTTGGGCGGCAGACGAGGCCTGATGTCACAGCCTTGAGAGGTGACAGGGCTGGTGGTGGGGGGCTAGGTGGCAGGTTGAGGCCCGGCCCATAACTCCGCCGTCAATTGCTTTGTTGTGAGACGCACAAAGCTCAAATGGAAATGGAATCAATTATTTGCAATGGGTGTATGTAGAATGCTGCGAGTTAGAAAAATTGCGTCATGTTCTACTTTTTGTTAATTTTTCACCCGTTCTTTCTTGGGAGCAATACAAAAAAATGCGGCGCTCTACAATGCAGACGCGACTTTCATGCACGTGCGATTTTTATTTCTCCTGTAGAAGCAACATGTGATTTTAACGGACGTGCAAATCGCATGTTTGGCGATGGGACACGCTTTTCTCGCAAAATGCATAGCTTTTCAAGTGCGATCTTGGCCCAAGTTTCTCAGACCGTTATCGCACTTGCCCGTATCAATGCTCCCTTACGGCTCCTTCACACGGACGGATTTACGTATGTTTTTACGTGCAGAGAATAGAAGCCAATGATTGTAATAGATTCGCTCTCTTTTTTTGCACGGACATTTTGCGCATGCGAAAGAAAAAAATGCAGCGTGCTCTATTTTTGTGCGCATTTGTGCATTAAAGGCCCCATAGACTTCTGTGGGAGGTGCGCAACACACAAAACTCATGCGATAAAATTGTGCGTGTAAATTCTGATAAGTCGGAGATGAGGAATTCGGTGTCTACGGTTTTTCTAGTAATTCGCCCCCGTTCACTCCGCTTCTACATGCTGTATGTTATAGTGGAAGGAAACGTCTGTGTGGGTGGAGTTGGAGGTAATGGGATGTAACAAGGGGTCCATTCTCTTCATTCCTCTATTGTTCTCCTTTATCAGCCACTTCTATTAAGGCACATACAATAAGGATACAAGGGCTCACTGGTTTCTTTCTACTCATAATGATCTCTTCCATTTTAGCACCACCCAGGAGGAGATATTTGAACTCCTGCAGAAAGAGAGAAGGGATTGTATCCCCCATCTGTCCCTCCCTAATTTTAAGAAAAGATTATCCAAAGAAGTGGAATATATAAAAACATCACATATCATCGCCCTTGGAGTCTTCTCAGAGGTAATTAGTTTCATGTTTCTGTAGAACAAGCTATGTAGGAATATGATTGTATCGGACATCAGTTTCTACTGCTGACCATATTCGAAGTTGGGCTATGTCCACACCGGACAGATTTGCTGCGGATTGTCTACAGAGGACATACTGCAGCAGATCCACGGGGGAAAATCTATATCAAAAGTGCACCAATTGTGCTCATTCACATGGGCGTATTTTATGTGCGAAACATATAGCTCCGTTCTTACTGCAATGGCCAGGATGGGTATTACAGGCAAAGTTCCCATTCATTTCAATTGGCCTACAATACCAAGCCTGGCCACTATGGTAAGAACAGAGCTGTTTGCTTCCTGCAGAATTCAGTTCAGTAGATGAATGTAGTGGCCCGTCAAACAGCTGAATGGCAAGGGGCCTGGGCAATGCACCCCTGTCAATCTACTATTAATGACTTATCCTGAGGATAGGCCATCAGTAGTTTACAAGTGGAGACCCACTTTATCTCCCTCCCTTCTCCCCTGTCATGCTGTACCTCTACTTCATGCCGGCAGGGCATGTCTATAATGACTTGCGTCAGTGGGGGACCAGTAGCTGTATTTAGAGGTCAGCATAGGGACTACTGTGTATATAGCAGTGTATAACCCCAGTGTATACTGCCTTGTGTCAGTGGGGGACTAGTAGCAGTCAGCATAGGGACCACTGTGTATAAAGCAGTGTATACGCCAGTGTATACTGCCTTGTGTCAGTGGGGGACTAGTAGCAGTCAGCATAGGGACCACTGTGTATAAAGCAGTGTATACCCCAGTGTATACTGCCTTGTGTCAGTGGGGGACTAGTAGCAGTCAGCATAGGGACCACTGTGTATAAAGCAGTGTATACCCCAGTGTATACTGCCTTGTGTCAGTGGGGGACTAGTAGCAGTCAGCATAGGGACCACTGTGTATAAAGCAGTGTATACCCCAGTGTATACTGCCTTGTGTCAGTGGGGGACTAGTAGCTGTCAACATAGGGACCACTGTGTATAAAGCAGTGTATACCCCAGTGTATACTGCCTTGTGTCAGTGGGAGACTAGTAGCAGTCAGCATAGGGACCACTGTGTATAAAGCAGTGTATACCCCAGTGTATACTGCCTTGTGTCAGTGGGGGACTAGTAGCAGTCAGCATAGGGACCACTGTGTATAAAGCAGTGTATACCCCAGTGTATACTGCCTTGTGTCAGTGGGGGACTAGTAGCAGTCAGCATAGGGACTACTGTGTATAAAGCACTGTATACCCCAGTGTATACTGCCTTGTGTCAGTGGGGGACTAGTAGCAGTCAGCATAGGGACTACTGTGTATAAAGCAGTGTGTGTAATTCTATCTCCACTTTCTTACTCAGCTGAATAAAACCAAGCATCTCGATGAGACGGACAAATCCACCACAGACCATAGGAGCGCTCCAGGAGTCACCGTGCTGGCGGTGATATCCAGCAAGAAGAACAACTTTATAGGCAAAGAGCTCCTATGGGTGGATTACCACCCAACCACAAAGGAATTTAAACTTAGAAGGTAAGTGACCGGGGAGTCGTGTCCCTACAATATACAGAGCGGGGGGGGGGGGGGGGGGGGTCCTTTCAGGAAATTGTTCTATTTTATCTTATTGTTCTTCTGTTTCCTTTGTTCTTCCCGTAGAATTTTGCCGCTGGACCACATAACAATGACCACCAAGCCGGTCCTCGGAGCCTTGAGAGTGTTATCAATTAAAACTGCAGCTAAAGAACATCTATTCTTAATATACTCAAGGAATAGATGCGGCGAAGACCGCGAAGAAAAGATGTTCCTTCGTTGGGATTACATATGCCACCAAATAAAGCTGCAGCAGCCCGTGAGTAATGATTTCCCATCTGAATTCTTGGGGTTAATTAGTGACTTTCACGTGGGATGTAAGGATGGAGAAGCTGATTCCAAATCTGTCTTCAGATTTTTCCCCGCACGTCTGAATCTTGAGATACACATGTCGTTTTTGTGCTAAGATATGGTTTTAACGCAAAAATTAATCCAGTTTTCTCTTTTTCAGACTCATTGAATTTACTCAAATTGCCTTATAATGGCTAGAAATTCCAAAAATTCACAAGACGCCTTTTGTTACATTTGTGGGCAATTTACGCTATTGTCACAGCGAAGAAAAATTACACCCGAAATTTCGAAAATTTATAAATTGTATTTTGGTTGTCCATTGGGAGATCAGGACAAAAAGTGGGCGCCACATGTGGTTTGTACCGGTTGTTCCAGCCTATTACGAGATTGGTTAAACAAACGGAAGCCTTCTTTTCGATTTGCTGTACCTATGATTTGGAGAGAACCGAAAGACCATCTTACTGACTGTTACTTTTGTGCTGTTAATACCACCGGATTTTCGTTGAAAAATAAGCACCTAATTGTGTACCCGAATTTGGATTCAGCCATTAGACCGGTTCCTCACGACAGCTCCTTGCCTGTTCCAGTAACACCGACCGATGGTTTGGACTCTGTCGAAGACGAATTGGTGATTGATGATGCGTCTAGAGACGCGACTGATGTCGAATTTACACCTGACGACGATGGAAAGCCGAAGGTTTTTACGCAAGGTGAACTGAATGATTTGATTAGAGATTTGTCTCTCTCTAAGGGCTCATGTCCACGGGCAAAATGTGATTTAAAATCCGCAGCGGATCTCCCGCGCGCGGATCCGCACCCCATAGGGATGCATTGACCACCCGCGGGTAGATAAATACCCGCGGATCGTCAATAAAAGGCATTTAAAAAAAAATGGAGCATGAAAAAATCTGGACCATGCTCCATTTTCATGCGGGTCTCCCGCGGGGACGGCTCCCGCGGGCTTCTATTGAAGCCTATGGAAGCCGTCCGGATCCGCGGGAGACCTAAAATAGGAATTAAAAGCATTTACTCACCCGCAGCGGACCGCGAAGCTCTGCTCTTCCTCACGGCCGCATCTCCCTTGCTTCGGCTCGGCGGATGTGCCCGGCGCATGCGCGCGGCACGTCGACGACGTGCCGGCGACGTGCCGCCGGCGTCAGGAATTCATCCGCCGGCCGAAAATGAAGATCCGGCCGTGAGGAACAGCTGACCTTCGCCGCCCGCTACGGAAAGGTAAATGCTTTTAAATTGCTATTTTCGGCGCTCATGTCCGCGGGGCAGGAGGGACCCGCTGCAGATTCTACATGTAGAATCTGCAGCGGATCTGATTTTCCCCGTGGACATGAGGCCTAAAGAAAAAGCTGAACTTTTGGCGTCAAGACTGAAAGAAAAACATTTGCTTGCAGCTGGTGCTAAAATCTGCCACTATCGAAAGCGCAACAGTGATTTATCTAGATTTTTCACTGTTGATGGACCATTGTGTTACTGCAATGATATTAATAGCCTTTTTGAAAATTTATCCCAGGTACATTTCCCTGGTGATTGGCGTCTTTTTATTGATTCGTCGAAGACAAGTTTGAAAGCCGTATTGCTGCACAATGGCAATAAGAAGCCTTGCATTCCAATTGCTCATTCGGTACACTTGAATGAAACTCACGAAAATATGAAAATAGTACTTGAAGCTATTGATTACAAAACTCATCAATGGAACATTTGCGGCGATTTGAAAGTAATTGGCATGTTGATGGGTATGCAAACAGGATTCACCAAGTTTTGCTGTTTTCTTTGTTTGTGGGATAGCCGTGCTGTAAACGACCACTATAAAAAACGCGATTGGCATTTGAGAACTGAATACGAGCCCGGTGTCAGCAGCGTCCATCATACTCCGTTGGTTGATCCACGTAAAAAAGTTTTTGCCGCCACTGCACATCAAGCTTGGTTTGATGAAAAATTTTGTGAAAGCGATGGGTAAACCTGAATCGGCGGGTTTTCAAATTTTTTTTTTTTAATTCGTTTTATTTATTGGTAGATAATTTGTGAAATACAGCGTAGATAAATTTGTTCGATACATAGTAATGTTAATAGAATTATAACAAATTAACACAAAAATTGTTGCTGTATTTCTTAAACCGTTTGGTTATACGTTTATAACAATAAACTTTTAGACTTTTTTAACAAAAACAATCGAATACTGTTCTTCTTTATTCTAAACTGTGGTGAAAGAAAGTTGCAAGTTTTCATGCGCGTGTCAATAGGAGAGGGGAGGGGGACGTGAGGGGGGTTGGTGCAGATAAGGCCTAGGTTTCAGTCGATAGGCAGAGTAGAGTGGGAGTCCATCCAAGTTCCCCATACTTTTTGGAATTTGGCCGGGCAGCCTCTATTTTGATATATGATTTTTTCATATGAGGCTGCGGTGTTTACCGATTGGATCCAGTGCGGGATTGAGGGGGGTTCTGTCGCCATCCATTTCATGGCTATCTCTTTATGGGCTAGAAATAGCGTTCTTTCAAGAAAGACGCGAGTGTAATATGGCCACACCTCCTCCTCCAGCAGGCCAAACAGCGCCACTTTAGGATCCAAGTCGATGGATAGTGGGGGACATAGGAGTAAATTTATGAGGCCCGTCTCACTTTTGAGGGTTTTCAATTTTTGGTTGAAAAATTTCCCAAGATTAGTGCAGCTAAATTAAAAGAAGGCATCTTCGTCGGTCCTCAGATTCGAGAGGTTATGAAAGACGATCGATTTGAACAGTCACTAAACCCAGACGAAAAAGAGGCATGGAAAGCGTTCGTGTGGGTGTGTGAGAACTTTCTCGGAAATCAGAAATCGCCTGAATACGAAACTGGAGTTCAGCGGCTTCTGGAATCATTTCAAAAGATGGGCTGTCGCATGTCACTAAAAATGCATTTTTTACATTCGCAT
Source organism: Eleutherodactylus coqui (assembly GCF_035609145.1). Classification (NCBI taxonomy): domain Eukaryota; kingdom Metazoa; phylum Chordata; class Amphibia; order Anura; family Eleutherodactylidae; genus Eleutherodactylus; species Eleutherodactylus coqui. The sequence continues at coordinate 295,708,781 of NC_089839.1, forward strand.
CTGACATTTTTTCCAGAAAACTTGGGCGCTGTGAGCGATGAACAAGGTGAACGATTCCACCAAGATATACAGGTGATGGAAACACGTTATCAAGGGTTTTGGAATGAAAGCATGATGGCTGACTACTGTTGGATGCTTTATCGTGATGAACCAGAAAAAGTCTACAAAAGAAAGTCATATTCACAGAGATTTTTTGTGATTTTAAGCATGATGCTTCCAAAAAGTTTTTTTTTGTTGACCTGTGTTTTAGGCTCCCGGACACCCTCCCAGCTCCCCAGGAGAGCGCCAAAATTTTGGGCATCCATTTCGACCAGGGTGATTACCCCACCAAAAATTGGGAAGGAAGACTGAAGGGTGTCAGCCAGAAGGTCGATCAGTGGAAGGGATGGTCTTTGTCCCTGAGAGAAAGGGTGAGCCTTGTCAAAACGTTCCTGCTCCCTTTACTAATCTATTTGGGCAGTGTCTGTATCTTGCCAGAGCCTTTCTGGACACGGGTCTACAGCCTGTTTTTCCAACTGTTATGGGGTAACAGGCTGAACCTAGTCAAACGGGAGGTCACATATCGACCAAGGAGACTTGGGGGTTTGGCTATGGTAAACCCAGTGGTGTTTCCTGTAAACACTTTTCTTAAAATCAACGTGGCCAACTTCTGGTGTACAGGAAGTGTTCCTTGGTGGATAGTCTCCGCCAAGGGATGGTTTGGGCCTTTCTTCCAGGAATGGGAGACTGGAGGGCGTGTGAAGGATTTCCGCACGCCACACGGACACCTCCCGGCTTACATTGCTCCGGTTCTGAAACTGATACGTCGGTGGGGTTTGGGGGTGGGGGAGATCAGATCCCTGATGAGGCAATGTCTCGATCGGTGCGTCTTGATCGCCCACTTTCAAAAACCACTGGCCCTCAAGGACTGTCCAGGTAAGGACCTGGAGGGGGGGTTGCTGCTTTTGAATTCAACACGGGTCCCGCAGAAGTTTTGGGATCTGGCCTGGCGCTCCTTCCATGGGAAGTTGTATGTAAGGGACAATCTGAAGTACAGAAACGCAGGCGACAGATTCTGTCCCCGCGAGCAATGCGCCTCCTTAGTGGAGACCATGGAGCATTTTCTGCTCGATTGCCCCTTTTAATACAGAGGTTTACAAACAGGTGGGGGCTTCCATCGGCTGGCCTCGGCTAGCTGCCCTCTCCTACCCTGAGTGGGCGTATGGCGCATTTAGATACCTGGAGGGCAAGGACCACTGCACGTTATACCTAGTTAGCCTAGTGGTTAGGTATTACACGTGGCATGCAAGATGTTTAGTCTTGATGGGGCAGAAAGTCTTCCCTATAGACACAGTATGTAGGGACATCTTTGGTGACCTGGTAAAGTTGCGCTCCAGGGAGTCGGGGGACCGAGGCACGCCGGATGGGAGGTGGAGGGGTTTCCACTTTCCGGTGCCTTAGGTTCCCTGCTCCCTCCTCCCTGGTGGAGGGCTGTTATCCCCCTTTCCTGCACATAACAGAGTTTTGTTTTCCCAAAGCAGGTATGTGTGCATAGGGTTTTCAGATATCTGCCCTGGAGCCACGAAGGGGGTAATGTATGTTTTTCATGTATGGTTTTTCTGTAAGGCTATGTTCAGAAGATGAAAAAGTTGACAGGTGTATATGACCTTAAAAAAAAAAAAAACCCTTTTCTTTAGTCCTGTTTTGGCATAGGTGTGTACTGGGGAAAGAAAAAAAAAATTTGTATATATAATTTTGATTTTCTATATATATGTATATATGGGTTTCTTCTGTGGGGGTGAGGGGCGGACCTGACATAGGGGTAGCTGCCGCAAGGCATTTCCTCCCTCCCTCAGGGATCTATGAATGTTGGGACGAGTGGGTGACAAGTTTTCTCTTTTTTCTTTCCACATGCGTTAGCACGGGGGCGTGGCAAGGGAAGGTGAAGGCAGAACCGATACACCAGAAGAGGACCCAAGGAAGGACTTTATCGGAACTTCATCTAGGACAAAGTTCCTTGTGCGGTCATGCTAAGCTATTTATGTTAGTTAAAACGGAGAGAAAAAAAAAAGTATGATCAGTTTTTGTTGTAACGTTTTGGTAATTTTATAATTAAAAAAAAAAGTTTCAGCTCCAATAGCGTATATTAAAGTGGCTGCAGTTAAAAAGCTTGTAGTTGGATCTTGGGATCGAGCTGGCGGTCCGCCGTGAGGCGAGCTTACCCGCCTGTCCCAGCCCCTGCCTCTCGGCGCCCCTCCGATGCTCCTAAGTGTCCCGGCGGGCCCACAGCGTTTACTTTGAAAAAATTTGAGTGTTCAAAGCAGGCCGGTCGCACGAATGCTTTAGCTAGGAATAATGGAATAGAACCCCAATTCTATTTTGTTGGTTTTCGGAACTGGGGCCATGATTAAGAGGGACGGCCGGGTGCATTAGTATTGTGCCGCTTGAGGTGAAATTCTTGGTCCGGCGCAAGACGAACCAAAGCGAAAGCATTTGCCAAGAATGTTTTCATTAATCAAGAACTAAAGTTGGAGGTTCGAAGACGATCAGATACCGTCGTAGTTCCCACCATAAACCATGGCGACTGGCGATCCGGCAGCGTTATTCCCATGACCCGCCGAGCAGCCTCCGGGAAACCAAAGTCTTTGGGTTCCGGGGGGAGTATGGTTGCAAAGCTGAAACTTAAAGGAATTGACGGAAGGGCACCACCAGGAGTGGAGCCTGCGGCTTAATTTGACTCAACACGGGAAACCTCACCCGGCCCGGACACGGAAAGGATTGACAGATTGATAGCTCTTTCTCAATTCTGTGGGTGGTGGTGCATGGCCGTTCTTAGTTGGTGGAGCGATTTGTCTGGTTAATTACAATAACGAACAAGACTCCCCCATGCTAATTAGCTATGCGATGCGATCCACGTTCAACTTCTCGATCTCGCGATTTCAGCCACACAAGATCGAGCAATAATAGGTCTGTGATGCCCTTAATGTAATACTATAATGTAAATGGGTTTGGGATGATCACCTCCCACCCAGCACAAATCCCACTTGTGAGCCAGCACAACTTTGCTCATTAGTTCTTGTGCTGTGTGCATTACTATTGCTTTGAAGCAAATTGCCAAAACAATGGATAAAACTGGATACCATATTCTGACAGGGTCTGAACTACATCTTAGGTAAGTTAATTAGATTTCCATCATCTTCTCATTAGGCCATATTTACAAAGCCCATATCCTCGCACGAGTTGTGCGTTGCGAGACGTACAAAGCTCACACGGAAATACAAAATATTATTTGTAATGGGTCTAATTAGTCTTTTAGGATGGATGTGTCACGTGTTTATGACACGGCCCTGCATGTGCAAAAAGTACCGTACTGTGCGCTGATGCACACGCAAATCTACCTCGTCCAACTGTGTTCACTGAGCAAGTACGTAGGGATGAGGGGAGCGTTTTGGCACATATGCTTGTGTAAAAGAGGCCATATTTACACGGATGGCTATTAGTTGGTCACATGAAACCCGTGTGATAAAACTCTGCGTGTAAATACTGATAAGCCGGAGATGAGGAATTCAGTGTCTATGGTTTTCCTAGTAACTCGTCCCCGTTCACACAGCTGCTACATCCTGTATGTCATGGTGTAAGGGAACATGTCTGTGTGGGTGGAGTTGGTAGGGATGGGATGTAACAAGGGCTGCACTCTTCATTCATCTATTGTTCTCCTTTATCAGCCACTTCCATTACTGCACATATAAGGATACAAGGCTTGCTGGTTTCTTTCTACTCATAATGATCTTTTCTGTTTTAGGACCACCTTGAAGGAGCTGTACGGCCTGCTCCAAAAAGAGTGAAGGGACAGCGACTGCGTCGGCCACTTCTCTTTCACTAATCTGGACTATAGATTAGCTAAAGACATAAAACACCTAAAATCGGCGCACATCATCGCCCACGGAGTCTTCTCAAAGGTAAGTAGTTTCATGTTTCTTGGCCTACAATCCTGAGCCTGGCCACTATGGTAAGAACAGAGCTGTTTTCTTCCTACAGAATTCAATACCCGAGTTTACTGGCCCATCGAACAGCTGGGCTTGGGTTACGCCCCCAATAATCTAATACTGATAACTTATCCTGAGAATAGGCCATCAATACTTGTTACAACCGGACAACCCCTTTAATCTCCCTCACCTCTCCCCCAGTCCCTCCACTTTATGCCTGCAGGCCAATTCTGTACTGTCTTTTGTCAGCATAGGGACTACTGTGTATAAAGCAGTGTATACCCCCAGTGTGTAATTCTAGCTTCACTTTCATACTCAGCTGAACAAGGTCAAAAAGCTCAACGAGGATCCAGATAACTGCATGAGCCCCCCACAAGTCACCATCCTGGCGGTAACCAGGACTTCTATATAGGGGAGGAGCTCCTATAGGTAGATTACTACCCAACCACAAAAGAATTTGTACCTAGAAGGTAAGTGATCGGGGAGTTGTGTCCCTACAATATACAGAGCGCAGATGTTCTCAGTAATTTGTTCTGTTTTATCTTGTTCTTTTTCCTCTGTTCTTCCTGCAGGATTTTGCCCCTGGACCGCATCACCATCACCACCAAGCAGGTCCACGACGGGGCATTAAATATGTTATGCAAAAAGACCGCAACAAAAAAAAAAAAAAAACACATATACTTCATGTACCGAAATAAGAGGCGATGCGGCTGGGACTGCGAGGAACGGATGCTACTTCGTTGGCAATACATATGCCACCAAATAAACCTGCAGCGGCCCGTGAGTAAAGATGTCCATTCTGAATTCTTGGGGTTTTGGTTACTTAGTGGGATGCGAGGATGAAGAAGCCAGAGAATAATGTCCATCCCCAATACTGATAGTGATAGAATAGGAGAGCGCCGCCTGCCTGTAGAGCTTGTACTCTGCAGATACAGGACTGTTGGGTTCCTGTAGGTCAGTAAATGGAAATTAATCTTTCTGATTTCTTCTCTTTCACAGATTGATGTGGAGCTCTTAGCCTTAGATAACAGGTAGGTTATTTATTGCACTCCCTAATCTTCATCCCTAAACTCACATGTTGTGCAAGAATGGCGGTCTCCAGCCTGCGGTCCACCAATACAAACCTACAACTCCCAGCATGCCCCCACTGCCGAAGCTGTCAGGGCGTTGGCAGAGCAGGCTGGAAGTTGTACTTTTTTTTTTGTTTTTTGCAAAACCCATATTATACACTAGCTGATATACCCGGCTTCGCCCGAGTTAATTTGGTACTGGTGTTTATCTGGTGTTCACACGGAAAGTCTTATGAAGTCGTGGTTACTTTAGAGAAACCGGGGAAAAAATATGTTCACCATTTTGCATGGTTCTTTGCGTTACCCAGGAAACACCACGGGGAGGCAACCATGCGACGTTTCCTTTATATAAAATGACATCGGGAAGTGAGAGCATTAGACTTCGTACATAAAATTTGGACGCTAATTCTTTTGCGCTTAGAATTTAATTATCGAGTTGGGACCCATTAACTTTTCCTATTTATGACCAAATCAATGGGTCATTCCATGTCAGTTCAACCAATGCTCCCAGTCGACCATCTCAGATTTCAATGAAACTTTGCACAAAGATAGAACCTGACCCTAAACTAAGATAGCCAGAATATTAGGCTTCAAAGTGCTTTGGTTCTCGAGCTACAGGTCTTAATCTAGGGGGTTGTTTTGTGATTACAGCGCGCAATCTGAAAAAAGTGGCGATTTCAATCCATTGCCAAGCCAGTTTCAATGACTCTAGAGCAATGAAACTTCACACACTAGGAGAACTTTTGGTGCTGAATCCAGCTAAGCTCCTCAGACTGCCCCTCTTATCATCATTCTGCCACCATTGCATGTCAAAGTAGCTGAAAAATTCTATCGCGCAAAATAAAATTCATATTTTAAGCAGTAATAACTCATAATCAATGCAATCCAACTCAGCTCTGAATTTATCAATGTGTACTCCATAGAAATGGTTCTCATTATTCACATTATGGACCCAAAAGGATGCATAGCTTTTAAGATACAATAAGTCAAAAATAGCAAGAAACATTTTTATGCAAATTTTTACCTTTTTCAAAGGCGAAAATCGGAATGTACTCCATTTTTATTGTTTTCCATTTTTGTTCTATTTGGAAGATAATTTTTTGCTCTACAAGATCCGATGTTTTTCATTTTGTTCCCAGACCTTCTAGATGGGAAAATATCAATGTCAGTGAAAGTCCTATGCACTCGCGGAGGTCAAATAATAAAATAAGTGTGACCTTGGCATGGATGTATAATTAGTTTAAAAATCAGGAGAAGGTGGATAATTTACAAAATGGGACAACTTTCTATGCTAAAAATGGCCACAAAAAGTTACTGTGTGACACGTAATAGTAATAATTTAGTGCATTTATCTTGACTGTTTCAAACCGTGTCTTTACATGTTTAATGAGTAAAATATTTATTTTGCTTGATTCGAATTCTTTAGGTACTAGCATTTTACAGAGGCAAATGTTGAAATGTTTATCCATTGTCTAATATGTTTGTTTTTTAAGGAAATTATACTATTAGAATTTTATGTGCGATGGATGATTCTAGTTTGCAAGAAAGAAGCATGGTTGGAACCAGCAAGGATGACAATGAAGAGAAGGAAGAAAGCAGAGCTGAAGTTTGTCAAATAGGGCAAGCAGATAGATCACCATGTCATTTGCCATCGGTCTACAGAGGAAAATGTATTATCAAGTTTGTTTGTAGTTTGCCAGCTGATCAGCAGATTCTTTTGAGCAGAAGGACAGGGCTTGTGTTTGATAACTTGTCAACTATCTGTTCTTACCGTCAGGCCATATTTTTGACCAACTATGAGCTGTTTCAGAAAAAAAATGCTGTAATCCTTTCTCAAAGGAAAATCACAACAGTGTGAAGCGTCTTAGAGCCATTGATATTGCAACTGCAGATCAGGTGAATGCTGTCACAAAGAGAAAAGATATCAAACCTGGCCAGAAACTGTGCACCAGGTGCATTGCTGATCTTTCTGTTGCTCTAAGGGCTAAGGAACCATCTGACTCATGCTCAGATTTTGAAGAAAATATGGACACCAGTGAAAAAGTTAATGCAAGTCTGACATCTCTTGACATATCCCCTCTCAAGTTCTCAACAGTTAGCCAGAGGGATTCAGCCAGTTACGCAAAAAGAAAAGTAAATAAAGCTCATAATGCACTTGTTTGCAAAATCGCTTGTGCTGGTGGTCTGAATGAAGAAAAGCTTGCAGGCTGTGATCTGTGCAAAGACTATAAGTTGCTTATTGATGAGCTGAAGCAAAAATTGTGCCTGTCTTCTTATGCACAAAAGATTCAGATTCTGACCTTAAAGGGGTTGTCCCGCGCCGAAACGGGTTTTTTTTTTTTTCAACAGCCCCCCCGTTCGGCGCGAGACAACCCCGATGCAGGGACTTTAAAAAAAAAAACCGCACAGCGCTTACCTTAATCCCCGCGCTCCGGTGACTTCTTACTTACCGGTTGAAGATGGCCGCCGGGATCTTCTCCCTCGGTGGACCGCAGGGTTTCTGTGCGGTCCATTGCCGATTCCAGCCTCCTGATTGGCTGGAATCGGCACGTGACGGGGCGGAGCTACACGGAGCTGAACTCCGGCACGAGCGGCCCCATTGAGAAAAGAAGAAGACCGGGACTGCGCAAGTGCGTCTAATCCGGCGATTAGACGCTGAAAATTAGACGGCTCCATGGAAACGAGGACGCTAGCAATGGAGCAGGTAAGTGAAAAACTTCTGATAACTTCTGTATGGCTCATAATTAATGCACAACGTATATTACAAAGTGCATTAATATGGCCATACAGAAGTGTATAGACCCACTTGCTTTCGCGGGACAACCCCTTTAACACCAGACAGCTGGGCCAAGGAAAAAATTGTTGAAGTATTTGGTGTAACAGACTACATGGTAAGGCAGGCCAGGAAGCTTAAGAAAACAGCAGGTGTGTTGGTTTCGCCAATAGGAAAGGTAGGAAAAAAGATCAGTGAACAAGTCAAGCAAAGGGTTGAAGCATTCTATGAAGATGATGAATTTTCAAGGCTATGCCCAGGCAAAAAAGATTGTTTCTGTTAGAATCAATGAAGAAAAAGTTCATAAACAGAAGACTGCTGCTTTGCAATCTGAGTGAGTTGTTTGCTGCTTATCGTCTGAAGAATGGATTGGAAATTGGATTCTCTAAATTTTGTGAGCTGCTTCCTAAATGGTGCATGACAGTTAGAGCTGCTGGAAGTCATTCAGTCTGTGTATGCACAATGCATCAGAATATTAAACTGATGTTGTTTTCGAGTCCAATAGCTTTGGGTTATAAAGCACTGATGGAAAAGATGGTTTGTGACAGAGTCCAAGGAATGCATGCTCCACAGATGTGAAGACTGTGCAGGAAAAGAGGGAATTTCGGAATACATAGCTAATGTAGTTAGTGAGTTAGATCCTGACCAACCAGTTGACTTCAAACAGTGGGTCCATACTGATCGAGACACAATTGAGACAAGGCAGCTGCCCCTTGATGAATTTATGCCAGACTTGAGTGAAAAAATATTCAACCTGACTAGCCATCATTATATTGCAAAGCATCAGAGTGCATATTTAAAGTTAAGTAAAGAAGGCTTGACAAATGAAAAGCTAGTGATACTGATGGACTTTGCAGAAAACTATTCATTTGTAGTAAAAGATGCAATTCAAAGTTTTCACTGGGAAAACAGTCAGGCGACTATGCACCCATTTGTTGTTTACTACATTGACTTGGATAAGCAGATTGCAAGCTTGAGTTTCTGCATTGTTAGTGATAGCTTAAGGCATGACACAATAGCTGTTCATGTTTTCCTGACTAGACTCTTACAGCACCTTCGACAGAAATTCCCAGATGTTAAGCACGTTCAATACTTTAGTGATGGTTCAGCAGCCCAGTATTAAAAATTTCAAGAATTTCATCAACTTGTGCTACCATGAGCAAGATTTTGGGTTGAGTGCAGAATGGAATGTTTTTGCAACTAATCATGGCAAATCTCCCTGCGATGGTATTGGTGGTACTGCAAAGCGCCTGGCAGCCTATGCAAGCTTACAGCGACCTTTTATCAATCAAATTCTGAATCCTGCTGATCTCTTTGCTTTCTGTAATGAAAATGTGCAAGGAATCACATTTCTCTTTGTAACTAAAGAAGAAATTGAAACAAGCCGGCTTTTGCAAGAGAAAAGATTTGAAAAAGGTCAAACAGTTGCTGGGACACTATTCAACATTAAAAACTGTTTTTTGAAACCTAGCGTTTCTAAACACTTTTTCACCCATCATGACTAATCCGGCCTTCCTTAAAATCCCTCCAGTGGAGCAAATCCCTACCGGCAAGTTTTCTAAATTGAAAGCAAAAGATGTTCTACATCTTTCATTTTAATACTTTAACTCCACATGGGTCTCAATGAAACCTTGGAGAAAATCTAAAGTAACAAATAGTCGTTCGAATATATTAATCTAATATTATTCATTTAATATTTTTAAACTCAAATATAAATTTATTATAGGGTCACAGGATATTACCCTTTCTTAATCAATTTTAGAAACTTATAGCATGGAGTGTGGGCCGCAGCCAACATATATTTCCTCTCACGTAACCTCAGCTATCCGGGGCACTGCAATGGGATTTCTTTATCTACTGTCTGTGGGTTCCCGCCAGCCACCCATGCTGTGGGTGCACACAGACTTGCCATAGCGGAGTTGTACCTGTCTGTCCCCAAAACACTGACAGACTTGGGTAGGGTGCAGAGTGCAGATGGTTTACCCCTTGCGTTGTCTATGAGGTATCCGACACCCAAACAGAATGAGTAGTGTGTGGACACATGGAGTCCCCATTGCTATGTCTCTCGCAGCACCTTGGGCCACACAAGGTATTTGCTGGGACAGATGCTGACCCAGGGCCCGCTCACATACTTCCCACACCGAGTATTGCTGGCAGCGGAGTCCCCTTTATGCCCACGTTTGCAGCTCCTGACGGAGGTGGCAAAGGATTGGAATGAAGATGGAACGCCAATCTATTATCAATTCTCAACACCATTGTGGGCTATCGCGCGCCCCTCCCCCCCCCCCAGAGGGTCGCTGCCTGGCCCTGCCAACCCTCTGCAGTGTGTGCCTCCGGTTCCTCCTCATCGCAGACGCACGTGGAAATAGACATGAGGGTGGGGTAGCTATGAAGCGAGCGTGTGGCATGAGGGCAGCTGAAGGCTGCGCAGGGACACTTGTGTGCGCTGCGGACACAGGGTCGTGCGGGGGGGTTGGGCAGCATGTAACCCAGGAGAAGAGGCAGCGGTGTGTCCCGCAGGCAGTGATTGTGCTTGGTTGCAGGTAGTGTGATGCTTAGCTAAGGTGTGCCTTGCTAATGAGGGTTTGTCCGAAGTAAAAATTGTTGGGAGGGGGGGGGGGGCCCACTCTTGCCGCTATTGTGGCTTAATAGTGAGACCTGGGAACCTGAGATGCAGCCCAGCATGTTGCCCCTCGCCTGCCCTATCCGTATCCATGTCGTTTCCATCACTTTCGTAGGTTTTGAAGAATTGCACAAATGAAAACCTTAGCGAGCATCGGCGATATACAAAAATGCTCGAGTCCCCCATTGACTTCAATGGGGTTCGTCAACTAATACTAACAGGTGTGATCCAAGATGTCCCGGTAACCATTGTTGCATACTTTTCACCCGAACTCTAGAAAATTAATTTCCTAACAAAATTATTTGAAGTGGTGGAGCCTAATAAGTGTGGTACTGTTATTATATGTGGGGACTCCAATTGTATTCTAGACCCGAGCCTGGACAGAAATGCTGTATCCCTCCCAGAACAATTATTACAACACTATATCACATAACTTTAAAAAAACTCCTCGTACAATTCCACCTAGTGGATGCTTGGCGGGAAGTTAATCCTACTGTCACAGACATTTCGCATTTCTCGGCTCCACACTCCTTATACATGAGAATAGATCATATTTTAGCGCCTGCGTCATTCTTACCACGAATAACACTCCAAAATCCTCACAGTCCCTTGGTCAGAGCACAGTCCGGTATCAATATCCTGTGACTCCTTAATGTCAAAACCTACTAATTCATCATGTCCATTAATGACTCCGTTTTAGCACTCCCTGAAAGTGTCCTTAATAACACCACAACTTCAGGAGTATTTTGCTTTAAATGGTCCTTCAGTGGGAAGCCCATAAAGTTGTACTCCGAGGCATCCTTATCCAGTTATCGTCTCGAAGAAAAAACACCTACAAAAATAATTAGAAAAAAAAAAGTTTTACAGTTAGAAGGAGCCGCAAAAAGGTTCCCAACCCGAGTGAATATGAGAGTACTCCCTCAGGCTAGAGTAGAACTAGACTTATGCATTACGGACCTAGTCGAGAGGAAACTATGATGGTCCCGCCAGCGACACTACATATTAAATAACAAACCAACACCACCTTTAGGCCATAGGCTTCGAGCCAACCCAATAGTGAACCCCTTCACTAGACTCCGCGCAATAAAAACAATGAAAGTCAACAAGCGCCAAGGTCCAGATGGCTTTTTCTGCCACTTACTATAAAAAAAATTCTCCACAACTCTTCTTACACATCTAGCAAACAGTTACCGACCTATATCTTTAATCAATGTAAATATAAAACTCCTCACCAAAATCCTAGCCTCACGACTAAATGAAGCTTTACCATCTATAATTGGAAAAGATCAAGTGGGTTTCGTTCCTGGCCGCCAGGCACCGGACAGCATATGACGAATAACCCACATCTGTCAAACCACAGGCATCCCTGCAATGTTGCTCTCTTTGGACGTTTATAGAGTCTTTGGTACTTTGAGCTGGTCATACCTGTTTACGGTATTGGAGCATTGGAAGTTTCCCCCCAAGCTTTTCACATGGTTGAGGATCCTACACGACTCTCTCACAGCCTTTGCTCGTTATAAAGGTTTTTGCTCTGATAAGTTTATGATCCGGTGAGGCACAAGACAGGGATGCCAACTTCCCCGACTCCTCTTTATCCTAGCTTTAGAACCATTAGCTATAAACATCCATAATAACCCTAACATTAACCCCTTATGGACACGGCCTATTTTGGGCTCAAGGACGCAACGATTTTTGGCGGATTTTCTTCTCGATTTTTCAAAAGTCATAACTTTTATTTTTCCGTCAATGCGGCCGTATGAGGGCTTGTTTTTTGTGTGGCGAACTGTAGTTTTTATCGGTGCCACTTTTGGGTACATAGACTATATTGTAAAACTTTTTTTTTTTTATGATAGCAGGGAGAGAAAACGCATCAATTCTGCCATAGATTAATTTTTTTTTTACAGCATTAATCATGCAGCATAAATGACAATACATTTTTTCTGCGGGTCCGTACGGTTACAACGATACCAAAATTCTTACTTTTTTTTTTTTTTAGGTTTTTCCACTTTTCTGCAATAAAACCCCCTTTTTTTTTTTGGAAATCTTTTTTTTCCTAAATCACTGCATTCAAAGTCCTGTAGCTTTTATATTTATATGTACAGAGCTCTCTGAGGGCTTATTTTTTGCGAGGCGAGCTGTAGTTTGTTATTGGTACCATTTTGGGGTACATATTGCTTTTAATCACTTTTATTGCGTTTTTAGAGGGGCAAAATGCTAAAAATTAGCATTTTGCCTCAGTTTTTTTAGTGTTTTTTAAACGCTTTTATCCATTCACAGTCAAAAGCATGTGCAACTTATTGTACGCGTCGTTACGGACGCGACAATACCAAATATGTGGAGTGTTTTTTCTTATTTTTTTTATGCTAATATGAGAAAAAGCATAAAAAATGTGTTTTTTTTAATTTGTTTTTACATTTTTCTTTTCTTTTTTTTTTTACACAATGTGTTCCTCTGGGGAACTTACAGTATAGCACTGATGATCGCTGAGATACAATGATCACAGACTATGGCAACACAGGACACCAGTGTCTGGCGTCCTGTTGCCATGGCAACCAGCTGGGCTCTCTGCGATTATATCGCGAGAGCCCTGTGACGTCACAGAGGGAGCGCACTCCCTCTGTGAACCACTTCGATACACCCCCGCTGTTGCAGCGGGAGGCCGGCTATGACTGACAGCCAGCTATGACTGACAGCCAGCTCCCGCTGCGGGATAATGCGAGATCATAAGTGATCTCGCGCTATCCCCAGGACGTTAGTTTACGCCCTGTTGTGGGAAGTACCCCAGTGCCAGGACATAAACTTACGCCCTGGAGCGGGAAGGGGTTAAGGGAGTTGAAATAGCTTCAATCCACCACAAAATCAGTATGTTTACAGATGACATATTAGCCATAACAATTTTTCACCAGATTACCATTCCGAATCTTATGGCAGTACTCTCCAGGTTCGGGTCACTTTCGTGCCTAAAGATCAATAAAGCGTAATCTAAAACTTTTAACCTTATGTTGCCTTCACACACACACACACACACACACACACACACACACTACTCTAATCCAACTATCCCTTTTCAGTGGAGGTCCGATTCACTGGGCTATCTGGGAATAAGTTTGACAAATTCATATAGAACGTTATATGGACAGAATTACATTCCACTCCTCTGTAAACTTAAACTACTGGAGAGTTGGGACCAATACCATATATCATGGATTGGAAGGGTGAACTCCCTAAAAATGTCATTTCTTCCTACACTCCTTTACTTTTTTAGAGCTCTTCCAGTACAGGTACCTGGGCATATCTTAAGCCACTTCAGCTGATGACCATGCGCTTTATCTGGAATAACTATCCCCAGGGTAGCATGTTCCACTCTATATAGACAGACTACAGGGAGGTTTGGGAATTCTGCACATAATGAAATATTACCAGGCAGCCCAGCTAGCCTCCCTTCATTTGACTACTCTAGAGGCCATGGAAATACACCCACTCAGTCGATTCACTTTTGTGGACTCCCCTGACCCACTATATCTAACCCCATTATAAAACACTCCCTTAGGGTCTGGGATTCCATAAAATACTTTGGAAACTTGATCTCCCCTCAGTTACCCATTCTATCACTTACGAGCAACCCCTTATTCCATCTAGGCTATGACTCCCCTCAAGCTTTTAAGGCCTGAAGAACAAGGGGCATGATTTCATTCCCCACCCTTCGAAAAAATAAAGATCTGCCACCCTTTAAAATATTTACTTACAGCTTAAAAATTGGTTATCCTCCCTCCTAAGACACACAAAAACGCCCGCACGCTATAACTCCATTTGAAACCTTTTGCCTTAAACACCCGCAAGCAAAAGGTCTTATCTTTCAAATCTATTCAAACCTTGTCCACTCCAAGTACCGAACACAATTACCGTATGTAACAAGATGGGAACAGGACTTGGGTAATACTTTGTGGAGCCCGTAACACACTTATTTTGGAAACTTCATATAAAATCTTTTTACGTTGGTATTTAGTCCCCACCAGAATTGCACATGCGGTTCCTGGCTACTCCAAAGACTGCTTCCGGGCCTGTTCCTCCTCTGGCGACATGCTCCACATACGGTGGTCCTGCCCTAGGGTTAAAAGGCTCTGGATCAGGACCTATTCCCTAATTTATTCAGTAACCTATCACAACCTACGCAAAAAAATCCATGGGAGGCTCTGTTGAATAAAAACATCACAAATTATCACCAAAAACGCCAGAAAATTGATCTTTTTCCTTTTTAGCTAAAAACAAACTATTGCTCTTTCCTGGCGAAAAGCCTCTTTAGACTTTTCTGAAGTAAAGCGCAGAATGAACTGGTACTTGATCATTGAGAAATTAACATCAACAGAGGGGCGTGGCCTGGATGGCTCTAATGGCGGACGCTCATCTTTGAGCTCCGTGATTGAAACATACCACAAGCAACAATAAGCGACATACAGGACCCTACATACATCCAGAACGTTCCGGAGGAACTGCTGCACCCAGCGATGTCCAGAAGAAGACTGCCGAAAGCAGGTCCCAAGCGCCTGATTGACTTTTTCTCGGCGCGCAGCACGGAGGGAGACCTGATAATGGAGGACGCGGCAAGCAGCGCTTTGAGCGGAGAGGAGATGGAGGAGTCGGGAGGGGTGGACCCCGCACCCAGACAGAGCGGTAAGCGCGCTTCTTCTTGCCCTCCACCTCCCCAGCACCTTCACCACACACAAGGGTCACAATCTCTGCTGCAGGAGCTGACAGGCTTAGAACAGCAGGAACAGGACCTAAACACAAGGGCTCCTAGCTGTACAAAGAAAGGGGAGGGGCTTGTTGGGAGAACACCATCGTCTCCCCCACACTCCACGCAGGGAGAGGAGAATATAAGCAATACATCTCCCAGCCTAAGCCCAGAAAAAAGGAGACCTAGGACAAATGAAGCACCACAAATTACTATACAAAGGAAAAACACCAGTGTATCAGAAAACACAGCAGACCCCATATTAAATATAGAGTGCTCCGAACAAGCAGCCTCAGAATTCTTTATAAGGGACATGGTGTTAGCCCTGAGAGGCTCACTGAAACAAGACCTCTCTGATATTAACACCAGAATCAGTTCTGCCATAACAAACCTGGGCGACAGAGTTGACCATTTAGAAAACAAGACCAGTGAAATCACGAGCTCACACAATGAGCTGATCGATGCTCACTATAAATTAGAAGAAAATTTTGAAGCGCTAAAACAAAAAATGGCGGATCTCGAAGACCGCAACAGGCGCAACAACATTAAATTCAGAGGGATCCCTGAATCGGTAAAACCAGAAGAGCTCAACAAATATGCGCATGATCTAATAAAAACCCTCCTCCCAAACTCAAAACAAGAAGAGCGCACTTTAGATAGAATCCACAGACTCCCCAAACCTAAGGGAATACCTGATAATGTTCCTAGAGATGTGATTGCTAGGATCCATTTCTTTCACATTAAAGACGATCTCATGAAAATCTCCCGCAATGTTAAGGAATTACCTCAACCGTTCGGAAATATCAAGCTTTTTTCCGACTTCTCACAAACAACTATGTTGGCTCGTAAAAAATTTTCCGTAATAACTGCAGTGTTGCGAGATAATAAAATTCCTTACAGATGGGGATTCCCAACTAAATTGATCAAAAAAAATGGTACGATCAACATTATAACTTCATATGAAGATGGTTTTTCCCTGCTGGAGAGGTGGGACATCCCCATACCTCGGGAGACTGCACTTACTCGAGTCAACAAAGACTGGACACAAAAACAGGCTTCAAGACCCAGCAAACAGCCCCCCCCCCCTCATCGCTAGAAGTCCACATTCTCAAAGTTTCATATCCCACCCTGAGGTCCTCAGACCACGAAAAGGGGTGCCATCCATTGGTAGGCCGAACTGATAATAACCCCTACCATAGCCTTAAACACGAGGGCTTGGTCTTGCCCCAAGCTCCGTAAAGGCTCATTTTCTTTAACTTAACACAAGTTGTTTGTTCAAACAAGTTCTAAAACCGACAGTTATATTGTTACTGTTAAAGTTATTTTACCCCATCCCTTCCAATACAAAAAAGGATCACCCACCAGAAAACAATGGAAACACTCCTAACTTCTCAACAGAACAGACACCTACGGTCAAAAACGATTGATGAAGGCAAATCCGGTTACTATGGGCTTATATCTGTGAAACCCAAATGGAGGTAATTCTGTTATCATTAAATGCCAAGGGGCTCAATTCCCCATACAAGAGATCGGCTCTATGGAGAGAAGCCTTAGCCCACAAGGCGGACATCGTCTGCATCCAGGAGACTAATTTTGCCCAGAATAAGGCCCCTGTCCTGACCCATCCCAAGTACCCTAGAATCTTCTTGGCTAATGCCCCCAAGAAAAAAGCCGGAGTGTTGATTGCCATAAGGGACTCATTGGACTTCCAGCTAGTCAAGGAGATCGTGGACCCTGAGGGAAGGTTCCTGATTCTCGTCTGCAGAGTTGAGGGCCTCCTCGTGACCCTATCTAACATTTACGCACCAAACTCGAAACAAATCAAGTTTTTGGACAGAGTGAAGAGGAGACTAAGGAGGGCCCAACAAGGCGAATTGATATTATGCGGAGACTTTAACCTTGTGGCGGATAACTCCCTGGATACCAGTTCGGCGTGTAGGAGGGGGGGGACAAGTCCTGTCTCCTTGGATCCACAGAAAATTTGTTTGATCCCTTCAGATGTCTAAACATCAATTCCAGAGTATACTTTTTATTCATTTTGTCACAGGTCTTTCTCTAGGATCGACATGTTCCTGGTGGATTTTCCAATTTTAAAAAGAGTCCAAGAAGCTAAAGTGGGTGTCACCTCATGGTCAGATCACGCACCAATCACACTCAAATTAAAAATGGGCCCCCAGGTTCCATCTTTCGGAAACTGGAGGAACAATACCATCCTAATCAAAAAATCATAAATTCCAGAAAGTAATCCGGGAAGCTCTAGAGGAATATTTCAGATTTAATGACTCGCCGGGAACATGTCGACCCACCTTGTGGAATGCCCATAAAGCCGTGGTCAGAGGAGTGATGATCCAGCAGGGCTCTATTTATAAAAAAGAAAGGGACAGGATCTTCAAAACTACCATGACAGAGTTAGCGGGATTGGAAAAAAATCTACAAAACGCCCCATCGACTGATCTATACAACAAAACAACAAACTTAGGGATACAAGAATTAAAGCACGAAATATCCTTATAGATAAACACGAGAGGGACCTAAAAAGTTTGAAATCTACGTATTATATCAACAATAACAAATTTACTCGTATAATGGCCAACAAAGTTAAACAAAAAAGAACAAAGTCCAAGATTCCTTTTATAGTGGATCCAATTACGGGCAATAAAATCTCGAACCCATTAGAAATAGCTGAAGTATTTAAAATTACTACCAATCTCTCTATATAACCTAAACAAAGATCCATCCCTCATACAGCCCTCTAAAAATGAAATAGATCACTTCCTTTCCTCCATCCAACTTCCAAAATTGAGTGAAAAACAGCTAGAAAATCTAAATGCCCCTATCTCCTTAAAAGAAACTTTGCACGTTATTAATAATTCAAAAAAAGACAAAGCTCCTGGCCCTGACGGCTTTACTAATGAATACTACAAAACCTTTAAGCTACAACTAGCCACACATATGACAATTATATTCAACCAAGCCATGCAGGACGGCTTTCTCCCTCCAGAAATGCTTCAGGCAAACATAGTTACAATACCCAAACCCGGCAAAAATACTTCCTCCCCAGCAAACTTCAGACCAATTTCGCTCCTTAATAACGACACTAAATACTATGCAAAGATCCTTGCCCTGAGACTCCTAGATATAACCCCTGATCTTGTCCACAGCGATCACACAGTTTTTGGAAAAGGAAGACAAACAGCAGATGCCACCAGGAGATTGTTGGATGTGGTGGGGGTTGCGGAGGCATCCCGGACGCCTTCTCTGCTCCTAACTCTGGACGCAGAGAAGGCGTTCGATAGGATCCACTGGAATTACGCCTTCTCAGCTTTGGAAAAAATGGGATTTAGGGGTAGAATCCTGAGCGCAATTAGGGCTTTATATGGTTCCCCCACTGCTAGAATTTTAATAAATGGGGTTACATCCAACCCGTTCGGAATTACGAACAGAACCAGACAGGGGTGCCCGCTTTCCCCTACGTTATTTATCTTAACCATAGAACCCCTAGCTGAAGCTATCCGTATGGACTGCAACATCAAAGGCATCCCTATAACGTTTAGGCAACATAAAATCAGTCTTTTTGCCGACGACATAATATTAATGCTAACTTCTCCCCTGGAATCCCTCAGAGCAGCATCCCAACTTTTATCAAATTTTGGAAGGATTTCATATTACAAAATTAATTCCACAAAATCAAAAATATTAGCCATTAATATACCAGCAAAACACCAGTCCCAAAATAAAAAAAGAATTCCCCTATGGATGGGAAAATACAGGTATTCAATACTTGGGCATTACAGTCTCATCCCCTTCAGAGAACACAATGAATCTCAACATCACCTCCCTAAGGGGGGAATTAAGAGAGTGTCTCAACAAGTACAACGTCATTTATAAAATGATGATCCTCCCGAGGATTCTATACAGATTCCGTACTATCGCAGTTAGATGCCCCATCAAGCTGTTAAAAGCCTTATAAAAACAACTAATGACAATTATATGGGGAGACAGGAAACCAAGGGTAGCTGCATCTATAATGTACAGCCCTAGAAGACATGTAGGAATGGGGGTCCCTAATATAGCAGCTTATTACAAAGCAAACATTATCTCCCAAATCAGAGCTTGGTGTCTCCCACGAGAAGGTATTAGCTGGCCAAATATTGAGCAGTCTATGCTAGGCAAAAAAACCGCTCCGCAGCCTATTACTAGCAACCAGCCTGGACCCCAATATTGTGCCCCCAAAAAAACCCACGATCAGGACAGCAATAACTACATGGCGACTCTTGCTACAAGCTTCTAAACATCACTCTCCCAGGAAACATATCCCTCTCCCCATAGATATTTTGGAATTCTGGGCAGACAATTTATATACACAAAGATGGAAAGCAAAAGGTATTACTCTGATAACAGACATAGCAGAGGGAAACAAATTGAAACCTTTTGCAGATCTACAGCGCAGATACGGACTCCGGGATAGCGAATTCCTCCTGTACTCACAAATTGATAGCATCTGGATGACTCTCCCAATTTTAAAACTCTCTTTACCAATTTATCTTTACAGATTTATAACAGATCCCACCCCATATAATCTAAAACTTAAAACCATTTACGAAGTTTTCTGTGGAGAAGGAGACTACGACCCCAACCCCAAAAAGAAAGCCCACATTCTAAACTGGGAGAGAGAACTAGGACGTCTCTTCTCAATAGACCAATGGAATTTAGCGCACAGATGGTCAAATAAGGCCTCCATGTGCGCAACTCTAATGGAAGTACACAGTAAAGTGATCACGAGATGGTACAGGCCACCTGCCAGGCTCTCAGACTTTTTCCCAGAACTATCTGACAGATGCTGGAGGGGCTGTAGGGGACGGGGATCTCTCCTGCATATTTTTTGGAACTGCCCCCACATAGGAGAGGTCTGGGGAGAATTCTTCACCTTAATTCAGAAAATAACGGGGATTAGACTCCGCCCCTCACCAGAGTTGGCGATTCTTCTGATAGGGGTTGACGAGATCCCACTTAGCTATAAAACTATAATACACGGCCTCCTAGCCGTCAAATTACTAATCGTTAGAAATTGGAAATCAAACGCTATACCATCCATAACAGATATAACCCAACTGCTTTCAGACCACTGCTTTTACGAAAAGCTATTCGCTTACAGACAGGATAGAGTGAATCAGTTTGAGATATCTTGGAGACCCTGGTTGGATCACTTCCAAATCGAGCATCTCAGACCCTAGGCTGGCTCCAGGGATTTTTGATCTTTAAAATCCCATATCTGAGAACAGTTATAACCAGTTACTAACTTGCAAAAATGTATTGGCTGATCCTTTAACCTAAGCTTTCCATACCTCCCCTTACCTCCCCCCCCCCCCCACTCTAGTTCCCCCGACCCTACAACCTCTCACACCATCCCTTCTTTCCTAGTTACCGTAAGTTTGTTTAATTTGAACAATGGAAGCTCTATAGCAAAGTATATAGTTATGTTCAGCACCAAAATCTTGCACTAAAGAATCATAACCACTATTGTAACTTTCGGCACAATTGTTATACTTGGTGTAAATGTGTTTCCTATATTGCTTTCAATAAAAATGATTGAACAATAGAAATTAACATCAACAGAAAACAAGCATGATAAATTTCTTTAACATCTGGACACCGTGGAAAAATTACGCCCTTCCTACAACGGGGACGAGCCGACTATCATCCCTATACATTTATTTTCCCAAATCCAATCTTACAGCTCCCATGGCCCTTGGGGTGGCAGCCCTGAGAGAGAGAAATCCCTCCTCCCCCCTTTTCCCTCCTAGTACTTTCCTAATTCCACCCTTTCCCTTCTTGACCTATGTTTTGGCCCTGGCCAGGCCTTTGATTTCCTTTTTGCAAAGTGTTCTCACGATAAAATAGCAATGTAAGGAGAGAAAACATGACAGCGACAATTGCAGATGCTACAACTTTAATACACAGTTTAATCAGTATACATAACATTTTGGAGCTATGTCATGATATTATGCCTGTTAAGACTTGTCTATTGCTATGCCTTTTGATATATATGGAAACTTAATAAAAACTATTGTTGGGAAAACATGAAATGAAGCCCTTCATACGGGTCAGAGGTTGTAGACCCTTCAACAGAGCCGATGTTATCTGTTTCGCTCTTTCTTTCGAAAGCAGCTAAATAAGCTGAAGGATCTCCTGATCTTGTTTCTCTTTAGGGCGAGGACCTGCTCTTTTAAGTCCTTTGCCTCAGCCCTTAAGAGATGGATCTCCTGTAGAAGTTCTGCATTTGTGTGTCTGTCGGGGATAGATGCCTCTTGCTGCAGGTGACCTGAGGCTTCATTTGTTTGATCTCCTGGTAAGCCTTTTTTCAGAAAGCCCTTGAAGAAACCTTTTTATGCTTCAGTATTTTCATTGATCCTTCTGTTGCGGCGTCTAAAGCAAAACCATAAAAAGTTGGGCTTATATACTGCACCTACGGACCTACCCCGGGATGAAAGCATAGCCCTACAAGGCACAACCCCCTACAGCTCGTTGACCAATCACGCGTCAGTTGATTGATGTCTCTGGCTTCTCCTGAGCTAGAGAAGCCTTGTGTATTTGGAGGAAGGAATCCGCCGATGCTGCACTTTGCTGCATGCGGATAACAGCATTGCGTCTGGAGAGACAATCAGATGTATGGAAAGGGGAGTGAATTCTGAACAAATTGGACAGTGGGACTACCTATCATGCTGTTCAGTAGTAATCTACAATGGTGGTTCTCAAGACGCACTAAGGTCAGGTTTTCAGGATATCATGTAGAAAGAACACCAGTGACAGTCTGACACAGACCATAATTACATCACAAGTGAAATACTAATGAAATCCTGAAAGCATGGCCTGTTGGGGAGTTTTGAGGTTTGGAATTACGAATTACTGCTCTAGACAATAGTTTGATAAAGGGCCAAGAGCCTGAAATGTTACCTATCTTGTGATGCCACTGCAACCAAGATAAACTTTATACCAAACTGTACCATGTGCTGTCCAATCTTTATGGTCAACTTGACCTACTGTCTTGGGTCACTGAGACAGGGGCCTTCTGGGTTCTGCAACTCAGCTATTGACTTGGGTTTTAAGTTTGTGCTCCTATTCATCATAAATACGTAATTTCATAATAGTTCTATCATAATGTGAAATTAAGAATACAATTTGAAATGTGCCTCTCATGCAATTAAGATTAAATAATACTTATTGGTAAGTAAAAAGTGGACTCGCTCGGTGCTAGAAGGGTTAATCCGGTGGGGAAGGAGTTAACCCTTCTGCACCTGTTGTCCACGTTAGCCTTCAGTCAGTCTCTTGCTTCTCCATACGTCCTTTGTTCTGGAGCGGCGTCCGAGGATTTCCTAGGATCGTGCTTGCAGGCACAATCGGGTAAAACTATGTATAGTATAAAAATAAAAACTTATCCCGTGCCTTAGCTGGAGACTAATCTTATAATTTATTCTAATTATTAAATAAAAAATTTTATACATAAAAATAAAAAATAGGACGCCTATAGAATAAAATTATAAGAATATTTTTTTACAATACCAGACATTTAGCATACCATAATAACGGAGAAAACAAAAGAATATAGAACATAAAAAAACAATTTCCAAGTGAGCTCCTGAGATTGACAGGTGATTAACAAATAACCTTAGTTTGTAAAACCACACCTCCAATTAAGCAGGTAGTGAGACTCACAACCAGATACTCTGCACTATATAAGAAAGCATGTAACATTATGCCTGTATAAACTTGAAAAAGACACTTGCAGTGTCGAAACGCATTGTTTATTTTATCTTTTAAAAATAAAAAAAGATTAGTCTCCAGCTAAGGTGCGGGATAAGTTTTCATTTTTATATTATACATCTATCATAATGTGAGGACACAGAGCCAGAGAAATGACCACTGGACGCAAGATGACTGTGTGGGACTGAATTCAATGTCTCCAGTCCATCAGGGATGGGTTTTCTCTTTAAAAGAGGTAGCTTTCCCGTAGGATTCCTGGGGGCAGGATGCATGCCACTGACTCACCAGGGATCAGGCAACATGTAGCTAATTTATTCCAGCTGAGACCTAATAGCACTTCCTGGATGGAGGGTCCGGCGAGGCTGCAGACCACGATATATACATGAGGAGCAGGAGGCAATAGAATCTGATTAATAGATATTTGATTCATGTCCTTTATACCACAAAAGTTCATCAGGGATTATCCCTCCAGATTGCCAGGGACACTCATCAAGAACAGGATGATAATTAGACTCAAAGACCTTCCGGTTAAGAAGACAGCAGGACTGTAAATGACACGTGGGTCTAACCTTGAGTTCTGGCAATTTTTTTTTTATGCATTTTCTTCCATTTGTTGTTCTTTTTTGTAATCTTAGACTTCTTTGTTAGTAATGACTCTATTTTCTTCCAGGAGCAGCAAAGTGGACAAGAAATGCCCATCCAGGTAAATACCGGACAGCTCCTGAGAAATAAGATCATTCTGCTCTTATAGGTTGACCCCTCTAAGCTTCTACCTGCGGAAGGAATAGAGTCCTCTACAAGGAATGGTTGTGTCCTGGGGGCTATGTGCTCCTCATTGGGGTATGTCAGGGAACAGCTCAGAAATATCAGGGTGCAGCTCAGCTTTACCAGGTTCAGGAAATGTTGGGAGTTCTAGAATCACTGCCCCCTGAGAATGAAAAGAGAGCTTCAAAGTTGGGGTAACACTGATATCTATTTCTGAGCCTCCCCCATCCAAAGTGATACAGACCCTGTTTTCACCTTGTATTATAGAGAAAGTTGCAATCATAGGGTTTGTTATTTTGGTTATTATTGTGGCTCTTGGCATTGGGGACACGGCCAAAGTTAGGGCAACTGTGAAGTACAGAGATGGTCCATTAAGAATAGTGTGATAACAGCCCTGTCACCAGGAGTTGCCTTTATTTTTTAGATTCCTGTCCTTCTGCTGCTGTTAAAACAGATGTGAGTATACAAGGCCCTCCCATAATGTCAGCATCTGAATTTGCCAATAACTCAAGAAAGGAGGATCTTCTCAGAAATAGGCTCAAGAAATTGAGGGACAATAAAATCCGAGTGATCGGCACCTACGATGATCGATCGAATGAAGTGAGGCAAATCCTCCAAAAATATTTGGGGGGGGAGGGGGATACTCGAAAAAGACAATGACTTGGTTTATTATCTACATAAGAAACCGTTAATTACCTATAAACGTGGTAGGAATCTCCACGATCGTCTCATACATAACCATCTATTACCATTGACATCGAACAACACATGGCTATCGAGTAATTCCCCCAAGAGCTTCTATAATTGCTCTGGTTGCAAGGCTTGCAAATATATGAGAAGGGGGTCCTCCTTTAGTAGTTCGGTAATAGACAAAAAATATACAATCAGGGATTATATAAACTGCAAAACAAGTGGTGTAGTTTATTTGGCATCTTGCTCATGCCCCATGGACTACGTTGGAAAAACGTCTCAACAACTTCGTAGAAGGGTTTTATCCCATATTGGAAACATCAACAGAGGTGAACAAACGAGCAGAGCCAATCACATAAGGGACAGGCATAACAACCACCCGAATGCAATACGATTCCAACGAATTGAGGTGATCAAGACCAATGGAAGGAGAGGTGACTGCGATCGTAGATTCCTTCAAAAGGAGAGCGCATGGATTTATAGATTGGAATCGTCTAGTCCTAAGGGCCTAAATGAATGCTTATCTTTTACATCATTTATATAATCCACAATGATGGAGGTTATAATCCACAATGATGGAGGTTATGCCCCGATAGGACTGTACACAGTACCTATCCTCTGCGGCAACTTTACACGTATATATATTAAGGTCCCTAGAAATTGCTGAACCTTTCATCGGTAATACTCCCAATGGAACTGAGTAATAGGTAGATAATTTTGATGCAATATAAACGATTTGCATTAATGTTAAAATCAATAGACCATCCTTGAACTTAGAGGAGATGAAGACACAATGTAATTCCTTTTCATTCAATGTAATTGATACGGTGTGATGTGATCAATTAATAACGGCCCATGGTTATTTGTTTTTAAAAATGCTTAAAAGTGGGAGAAATCAACGTATGTTGGGCAAGGACCTCCCAGTATGAAATCCGATATCAATATCTAAGTATTGATAACTAAACAACCGGCCATTGATGATTAATATCCCGATTTACCCATATTTTTGGCAATTATTGCGCCTGTGTATCAGGGAACAAATACGCTACCTAATAGTAGAAATTGGAAAAATTAACCAAGATAGTTCCATCGGCGATCTATTAAATCAGCTAAGATTTGGCATTAAACGGTCATATCAATACTAGCAATACAGGCGGACACTGGATATCTTACATGGCCTTAAAATGGTTGGCCATTTACACATGGGGATATAATATATTCTTATTGAGCAAGTGTCTCCTGGGGAAACCATCAGATGAACATCCTTTCTTCACAGTCCTTGCTGCATCTATTCTTCAGGTATATAAAAAACAGATTTTCTTTTTTGGCTGTGGTTTTAATTGATAAAATTTTAAAAGCGCCGCGGACCAGTTTGGTGGTGATGGTGATGCCACCTCCTTTAAGAAGACCAAAGGATATAGAAGAACAAATTCACTGAAACTATCCCCGCTCTGTATATTGCATGGGCATGACTGTTGCAGTTGACTTGAGGCTTCAACGGAAGGCCCTTCAATTGTTTTCCGGTTTATCTTCACTTGCATGTTCTTTCTGGAGGAATGTATTCAAATGTCCTCAGTCCTCAATATTGTCTTCAGCAGATCCTTCTGTGGAAGCGTCTATATCAAAACCTTAAAAAGTTGCAATTAAACCTAGTAATACCCTGAGCTAACTATCTATAGATACAAGGTGACATGTCTGAGGGTGCTGATCCCTCGCAGATATTATAATAAATCCAGTAATGTTCAGGTGAGCAGAGAACAATTACCAGTAGGATCAGACGGTTTTATGCCAACCACTCAGATTCAGCTCCCATTTTGGAGTTGAAACTTAATAGATATGAGCAAAAATCTGATTGGTTGACGGGAGCGGCTCTGGTTTTATACATTACCCGTGTCGTCTTCTATAGAGGACGGTGTATTCATCACCTCATGGGATTTATTAGGACATAATGAGGTTGGTCATTAAGCACATCTCACTGAATCCTTCTGCCAACTTATGTCCGGGCAGAGCTCTGCATGGGTATTTGAGGATCTGTCCGCCGCAGATGGGATCGATTTTGTGCCATGCGGACGGATCCTCATTGTCACGGTTTTTATTTATAGGAGTACTAAAGAAATGCTTAGATAAGACTGGTTGCAAGGGTGTCAAAGTGACATCACGCTCTTTCAGAATTGGTGCAGCCACTGAGGCTGCTAGAAAATAGGTAGATGGGAATCAAATCAGCTGTATGTTCGGCCAAATAATGTTGCCTTGTAACTTTTCTTTGTTTTTCAGGTTCTTAAAGTTTGGATTGTAGAACATTCTTTCATTTTTTGGGCCCAAAGGGTGGTAAGCCGCTGCTACTCGGGGAACTTGGGTTTGGATACATCTTGTTTTGAAATCTTTTGGTGTGGAATCAGGGGTATGTCTTGGTCCTCCCTGACATCGTTACTGCTTGAGAAGAAGTCAGTGATGCCAATGCCGAGCATTTTGATTATTCATTTGGGAGGGAACGATATTGGGAAGCTCAAGACATATGATCTGATATGGGAGATTAGAAGGGAACTGCGGGGAACTAAATCCATGTTTCCTGAGACAAGAATAGTGCTATCTGCAGTAATGCCATGGAGGGTTTGGTCGTTCCCGGAAACGTTTTTGGAAAAGATTAGAAGGCGATTAAATAGAGCGTTAGAAAAAGGTCTACTATCAGACAATATACATTTGTCAGATATTGCACTTGACATTTTTAACATGAATTTGCAGAATATGGTTGAGTTGGCTACGGCTTTTGGGGGGGGGGGGGTGATGCCATAGGATGGGATGTCGCCGGCCTCCTGCGGGTGGACATAAAGGTAGACTGGTGTAGACTGGAGTATGCAGGACTAAGTCTACAGGTTATATTATATTTGGTAAATAGACTTGAGGACGGACTGAGTCTACATGTTTGTATATATTTGGTTATATATTTTGGATTATTTTTAATATGTTATTTTAACCCCCTTTAAATAAATGCTGTTGCCTTTTTTTAATCCAAGTTCAGACTTTGTATGTATTTATTTCAGGTTTAAAATACAAATATTTGTAGCATAAGATTCCAGGTATCTATACAGAGTGGTGAAGCAAATGTACAATGTCTCTTCTCACGTGTGTTTCTGATAAACAATAACTGGTTGAAATTGTTAAACAGCATAACTTTTACCTTTGTGCCCCATATTCCACAAACGTATTCATATTAACCTCTTGAATCATGGTAAATGGTATTCATTACTTACGTTTTACACATATAATTTATTATATATGCATTACATGGTAGAGGAGAAGAAGAGAGAAGACTAAATGAAGCACCCCACCACATCCAACCCAAACATATAAACCCATATTTCCTAGTTCTGTTATCACCTTGGTGTAGCGATAATGGTGAAAAAAAAAATACTATCACATCTTTAAGGTCACTAACAATGAGCTGTACCCAGGAACCTCCCATGAGCTGTACCCAGGAACCTCCCACCTATTTGACAATGATCGCCCTTCATGCAGTCAAATAATCAACCAATATTCCACTAATATCACTACTTATTACTATTACATAAATATTGTTCATGTCTATCAATCCAGTAGGCATCACCCCTAGAATCAACAAAAAAAGGTCTCCCCTTCCACCAAAACTCCTAGCCGTGCCGAATACAGAAAATAGCATAAGGGAGTTGTAAACCCCGTAGCGTTCTCCATAATCTGGAAATACAGCGATACGATGACCGTCCTTAGTAATCTATTTTATTTCTCTGGTTCTCTTTAAAATACTGCCTCGGTCTTCATAGTGCAGGAGTTTTACCAAAACCGTTCTCAGCGGGACACCGGGTGGAGGGGGTGAGCAGGAACTCTGATCCCTTTCCACAACAAAGAAAGCTGACAAAGTATCTTGCCCCATAGTTGATTCCAGCCATCCCTCAAAATTTGCCTCCAATCCAATCCTTCCCCCTTTTATTTTAAGCCCACCAGTCACAAATTATTTCTCCTTAGTCTGCTTACTAGATCATCTGCTTTATATTGTAAAGTACGGATAGACTGTTCGCATTTACTAATTGTATCCTGCATAGCAACTATTTTTTCTTCCATTTCCTTAATACGCGCCTCTGTTTTAGGCCCAATGTCCATGGGCGGATTTCAATCTGAAAAACTGCGTGTCTCCTGCTTGGGAAATCCGCACCTGTAGCTGCCCAAAGGGATGCATTAGTATCCTCAGGGGAATTAAAAGCATACGGATGTGGATTTCTTCCTATGTGGATCGCATTTACGGGAACAAATCGCAGCATGTTCCTTTTCAATGGAAGGGACAACTTCCATTGAAGTCAGTAGAAGCCTTCCCCACGTCACCTGTCACTATTGCTGTGCCGCGAATTCGCAGTTTTTAAAAAAGTGAGCACTGCGCATGCGCGCGGCACATCCGCCAGGTAGAAGAAAGAAGATCTGGCTGCGACGGAGGAGTGCCCCACAGCGTCCGGACAGGTGAGTAAATATAATTTTTTTGACTCATGGCTGCTGGCACGGGTGGAAACCGCTGAGGGACTCCACCGTGCGTGCCCGTGGACATGAGGCCTTAGACAATCTTTCAGTAACCTTCTGCAAATTGTCTTATGAATTCAACACTCTTCTTAAGCTACCAGCCTGAGCATAGAGGAAAGCCAAAACACTATTGCTTTTAGAGAAAATCAAAAAGTACATGTACAAATATACTGAGGAAGGTATAAAACACACAATGCTTTCTTATGTAACCTCGGGGTGTTCCCGGTTTCCTGTACTGATATTTTTGAATTATTTTTTTTTATTCACTCACTGGTTTTATTCTTATAATCTTGTAACAGCAAGACAATGTTAGTGCAAATAAAGCTTTTTCAATACAGTATTCATCTGGGGTCCAAATTGTTAAGAAGTAAATACGGGCCCGGTAATAACTTGTCAAACCACACACACATGGATGTGATCCAAAGTTGTCGGTTTATTAATTGACAGGCAGCAACCTTTATAGAGGCACATGCTTTGATTACAATAATTCAAATTTACTATACATCGTGTATTACCAATGGATGATAACACATCAACACAATATGAATATGCAAGATAAGGACTTTAACATCTAAAATGCCAGGCAAACGCACGCAAGCATAAAAGAATCATACATCGCCCTCCACCACGCCAAATAAGTCTATTTCACCTCTCTAGTCTTCTAATTATCGCACAACCTTAAACGGCTCTTTGATACTTTTCACTCCCTTCTCAGCCCTAAACCTATCTGACCGCTCTTTCAGTGTCTCTTGCTGGCTCTACCTCCCCTCCTCTTCCCCTTGCTGTTGGGGTCCCCCAAGGTTCGGTACTCGGTCCCCTTCTTTTCTCTATCTACACAGCCCCTATTGGACAGACCATCAGGAGATTTGGCCTCCAATACCACCTGTATGCTGGCGACACCCAGCTATACACCTCTTCCTGTGATATCTCTGCACCTTTACTCTAAAACATCACCGACTGTCTGTCTGCTGTCTCTAACACCATGTCCTCTCTCTACCTAAACTTCTCTAAAACTGACTTACTGGTATTTCCACCCTTCACTAACCGACCTCCTCCTGACATCTCCATCTCAGTGTGTGGCGCCACCATAACTCCTAGACAACATGCCCGCTGTCTTGGGGTCATATTCGATTCTGACCTCTCTTTTACTACCTACATCCAATCTCTGGCCCGAACATGTCAGCTGCACCTCAAGAACATCGCAAGAATCCGCTCTTTTCTCACTGTGGACACGTTAAAAGCGCTCACTGTTGCCCTCATCCACTCCCGGCTCGATTATTGCAACTCGTTGCTGATCGGCCCCCCCTGCACCAGACTCTCCCCCCTCCAATCCATCCTGAATGCGGCAGCCAGGCTCATCTTCCTGTCCAGCCACTACTCGGACGCCTCTGCCCTGTGCCGGTCACTGCACTGGCTGCCCGTTAAATACAGAATTCAATTTAAACTCACTACCTTCATCCACAAAGCCCTCCACAGTGCAGCACCCCCCTATATCGCCTCCCTCATCTCAATCCATCAACCAGCCCGGGCTCTCCGCTCTGCTAACGAAACCAGACTGAGCGCCCCTTTAATTCGAACTTCTCATTCCCGCCTCCAAGACTTCTCCAGAGCAGCATCGGTCCTCTGGAACGCACCAAAGGCTACCCGAGCAATCCAGGACTCGCAGAACTTCAGGCGTGCTCTAAAAACGCACCTCTTCAGGGAGGCATACTGCGTTCCCCAAACAAACCCCTCTGTAGGCCGCCTGATAACATGCTCCCTGACCTACTGACTGCAATCCCTGCTAGCCACCATATACCGCTCCTGCAGTCATACCTATTCTGCCGTCACACGGCTCAATGTCTGACCATTGTCTATGTGTATAACAACGCTCACTCTCCACCTCGTCATACCGTGCACATCTCCACCTCGCCATACCATGCACATCTCCACCCCCTTTACCTTCTGTATCACCCCACTATTTGTAGTATCTAAGCTCTATGGAGCAGGACCCTCACCCCTATTGTTTCCATCAACTGATTACTATGTAACCGTGGTTCTGTAATGTTTGTGTTGTCTTTCTGCATCGCCCCTGTCTATGTAAGCGCTGCGGAATATGTTGGCGCTATACAGATAAAGATTATTATACATGATGAACTCAGAACACAAAAGTACAGTAATTCTAAACAATAAGTTGTTTAGAGGTTAATAGGAGTACAGGGCGCAATGACCTGAGACATTCAATCTAAGACCTTGTTCTAATCATCAAGGTCACTTTTCATTCAATACATTTGAAAGCCTCCCGCTACGGGCAATATGTCACTGCGTTATCCGCTGCGATAATCTGGCCGTGGGTAATACAGTGAACGCTTTCCATAGGTCAAATATGGAAAGCGCAGCCTGACGACCATGCTGCGATTCTCCACGGTGAGCCCATTAAATAGGCTCATCGCAGAGACCTTTTAGTTCTCCCCCATGTGGCAGAAGATCGCTAGTGATATTCCACCTTGGCTGTGGACCGGCAGCCTAAATGGGATATTTAGACCGTTCACATTAAATGAAAGTACGTTTACCAACATTACAATATGATGATGATAAGCTGACAACTAGAAGCATCCGGAATGAAAATGGTTAGAGCATATAACTATAACCTGGAACTAAAAGACTAAAATAAAAATCAACATTTCAAAAAGTGATAAATGCCCTGGAATCCTGCCCATTCACCAACATGAGAGCCTGAGCAGGGGCCCGGGCACCACTACGGCAAACACGCAGGACCCCCGAACCACAAAAGAAAACTACGAATACAGCAGGTGTAAGCCTGTGAAGGTGTGGGGGTGGAGAGTTTTTCCAAGATTAGCGATCACTCAACTCATCTATGCAAAGTTCGTATAATCAACGGGCAGCTTTCTTACAGGTCCATTCTTGTCTTTGCGTTGTAGGTTTCTGGGAGTTTTAATCAATAGTCTTCCAAGATTTGAGGGTCTCCTCTCCAGAGGATGCCGTGTAGATAATGTGGAAGCCTCCATCTTTATCTATCAATTTTCTAGGGAAACCAATTTGTACCTAATGCCAATTTGTCCTGCTTGAATTGTAGCTTGCGATTAGTCTGTAAATATTTGTATATGAGAGAAAGGACTTGGTAGATTGTTAATTTTCCTTGTTATCATCAGCATGATAGAAATGGATGCGTGCTATGATATCACGGGGGGTATTTTCTGATAGGAAATGAGGTCTAGGCTGTCTATGGGCATTGTCTATGATCAGTTCGCTTGGAGAAGTGTCTGGCAGAATATTTAATATCAAACGTTTAATAAAGACCTGGACTTCTTGCGTAGAGATTGTTTCAGGGACTCCACGGATTTTTATAGTAATTCCTCTGCTACCGTTCTCCATGTCAGCTAGTTTAGCTTTCAATTGTTGTACCTCTTCTTCTAACGCATAATAAGAGTCAATAAAATCCTTGTGCGATTTGGTAAATTCCCACATTTTTAATTCAGTATGATCCACTCTGTTGCCCAAGTCCTGGATGGAAGAGTTAATTGAGGCAGAAACGTTCCTCATATCGGCTCGTATAGAATCTCTCAAAGCCATCATAATCTCTTTAATAAAACTTTCTGTAGCAGGTTGGTTTGAGGTTTGGAAGTGGCTAATGTGATCTTCAGAGACTGAGGTCACAGATTCATGGGCTGCGTGCCTCATCACCTTATTTTGACTCCTTGAAAGAGGCCATTCTGAGCTTTGCATCTGAGTGCTAATAGATGTGACAGCGGGTTGTAATGCCCCCACCTTCAGTGTATGATCCACTCTGTTACTTAAGTCCTGGATGGAGGAGTTAAATGAGGCAGAAAGGTTTCTCATATCGGCTCGTATAGAATCTCTCAGAGCCATCATAATCTCTTTGATAAACTTCTCTGTAGCAGGTTGGTTTGAGGTTTGGAAGTGGCTAATGTGATCTTCAGAGACTGAGGTCACAGATTCATGGG
This sequence comes from Eleutherodactylus coqui, assembly GCF_035609145.1. Classification (NCBI taxonomy): domain Eukaryota; kingdom Metazoa; phylum Chordata; class Amphibia; order Anura; family Eleutherodactylidae; genus Eleutherodactylus; species Eleutherodactylus coqui. The sequence continues at coordinate 295,741,667 of NC_089839.1, forward strand.
TGGCTTGCCTCATCAGCTGTTTTTGACTCCCTGCGAGGGGCCAGTCTGAGCTTTGCATCTGTGCGCTAATAGATGTGACAGGGGGTTGTAATGCCCCCACCTTCAGTGTCGCCGGCAGTTCCTCTCTATGCAGCCCAGGGCTAGATGGTGTGGGAGGGAATTCTTTGCAGTGCAGGGTTAACTGCTGGGCCATCTTGGCCGTATACGCTGCCTCATCACCCCCACCTTTTTCCTGCTTCTCCGTTCTCACATTTCTTAATGGTTCATCTTGACTGCTCACTATTACACCCCTCTCTGGCGGCTGTCTCACCCATAAGGAACACAATGAGCCACTGCCTTCCTCTCCCTCCTCTGAAGCTGCACTCACCAGCCTGTCAGCCGCTGCCATCTTGGACAGGCGCTTTCTTGATGGGAAAAATGCCTCCAGCTTGTGTGGACGAGCTCTAGGCAGCTGCTTCTTGGTTGGCATTGTGAGCAGTGAACCCTCCGACAGCTCTTGGAACGTGTTCCGCTGCCTCTCCTGCTGTGTTGTTGCTCTGATGAGTGGATCACCAGACGCCGCCCTAGTCCTGCGCTAGGCCACGCCCCCCCCCCCCCCCTATAAATTGCTCTCGTGAGAAGATATTCCTGTAAATTATGGGTTACATAATTTAATTTGATTTACTAGTAGATCATCTAATGTGTCCAGTGCTGGTGAGAAAAATCCACTTCCAGAACGAAGATTCCTTTTGGCGACTTGTACAGTAAATCTATAGGACGTTCTAATATTAGGGAAATCAGAAGTAATGATACAACATACCCCCAAGTCTTGATACTCCTTTAGGCATGCAGTGCAATCCACTATACTGGACAAGCATGGAAGTGAAACATTTAATATCAATATGCAGGAAAGAAGGGCCATCCATGCACTTAAGAGCAACAAGGAAATCACAATTAAGCCTGCAGATAAGGGTGGTGCTATAGTCCTCATGAACACATCGGACTACAAAAAGGAAGCAAACAGACAGCTGACGGACACCAGATACTACACTAAACTGAATCAAGACCCGACTCAGAAATATGTGAGGGAATTGAGAAGGGTCATTAGAAGCCTGTCTGTGGGCTCCACAAAAGTTCTGGACTTGATACCGGAGAACCCCAAGGTGGGGACATTCTACATGCTTCCAAAACTACACAAAGCTGGCAACCCAGGAAGACCGATTATCTCAGGTGTGGGAACCCTCACTGAAGGAATCTCAGGATGGGTGGAAGGCATCCTCAAACCACTGGTGAGAAACACAACCAGCTACCTGCAAGACACCACGGACCTACTGAACAAACTGTCAACCGTAGGTCCCCTCCCCAATGGCACCATCCTGGCCACTATGGATGTGGAATCCTTATATTCCAACATCCCACACGAGGATGGACTGACTGCCTGCCAGGCGCACCTTGAGGCCAATGGGGTCGCCTCTGATGCAGTGCTACAACTCACAAGATTCATTCTCACACACAATTATTTCTCCTTTGGCAAAGAGAAATTCCTGCAACTCACAGGGACTGCCATGGGCAGTAAAATGGCACCGCAATATGCCAACCTTTTTATGGCAAAACTGGAGAGTGACTTTCTGGCCTCTTGCCCCAGCAAACCATTGGCCTACTTCCGCTACATTGATGACATCATGATCATCTGGACCAACACCGAACAAGAATTAATAAAATTCCATGAGCGATTCAATGCATTCCACCCCACCATAAACCTGACATTAAACTACTCGCATACAGAAATCAACTTTTTGGACACCACCATAAAGATTTCAAATAACTCAATACAGACATCCCTGTACCGAAAACCGATTGATCGGCCCACATACCTCAGATGGGACAGTTTCCATCCTAAACACATCAAAAAGTCCATTGTCTACAGCCAGGCCATCAGATACAACCGGATCTGCTCCAACCCAACGGACAGAGAGGAACATTTGTACCATCTTAAAAGAACATTTATAAATCAGGGCTACCATCCCACCTCAATTGATGACCAAATCACCAGAGCCACCAGGATACCCAGAAGTCAACTACTCCAATACAAGGAGAAGGAAAGAAACAATCGTGTGCCTCTAGTAGTGACCTACAATCCGCAACTAGAGGTACTAAGGAAAACCGCAAGAAAACTCCACCATACCCTGCACAAGGATGACCGTCTGAAAACCATATTCCCGGACCCTCCGCTTCTGTGTTACAGGCAACCTCCTAACTTGAGGAACTTTATAATCAGGAGTGCATTACCCTCTGACACACAAAAAGGAACTTATCCCTGTAATGTAAGGAGCTGTAAGACCTGCTCACATGTACTGACTGCGGACAGGATACGGATCCCCAACACACAGCAGGACTATAAGATCCAGGGGACATTTACATGTTCCTCGTCCGATGTTGTGTACCTGATCATGTGCAGTAAATGTCCTGTTGGGGGTCTTTATGTTGGAGAAACAGGACAGAAACTCAAAGCCAGGATGAGATCTCATCGCCACACGATTGAACACAGAAGAAGAGAATTACCTGTGGCCGAACACTTCTCTAGCCATGGACATGACATAGGAGATATGAGAGTTTTGATATTGAAGGGTGGTTTCAAGTCACAAAACCACAGAAGAATTTGGGAGTATAAATTGATAACAACCTTTGACACGCTGAATACGGGGTTAAACTATTCCCCAGGATTTATGCGTGAATGGGAAGTGTGAGACTTGATTGCACAGATAAGACCCCCATCAACAGTAATTCAGGGACCATAAACTTTCACTCCCTTATCAGTATTTAGCTAAAAATGTTTGTGTATCTCTTATAACAATTCAAGCCTGTTGACCTTCCCCCCCCCCCTCCAACAGTAATTTAGAGACCATAAAACTTTCACTCCGCTATCAGTGCCTAGACAAAAAAAGTTTGTTTTCTGGTTTGCAGAATTCCTTTTAAGTGCGAACCAATCACATCCATATCTGTGCCTTGTCATAAGTATGTATGTTATAAGTGTGTATAAATATGCATGCCTCTTCAGATCCAATCCATTTAAGCCCGAGGAAGTACCCTGCGTTGGTACGAAAGCTCGCTATTATGACATCATGTATTTTTGTTAGCCATTAAAAGGTATCATATCTACAAGATTACGTCGTTTCTCTTGCTGAGAACAATCACATTTTATTCTGTCTTGATAAGACAGACAAAGCCACTGACGACCATAGGAGCCCTCCAGGAGTCACAGTGCTGGTAGTGAAAGCCGGCCAGCAGGACTCCTATAGAGGAAAGGAGCTCCTATGGGTGCGAGGAACGGATGCTCCTTCATTGGCAATACATATGCCACCAAATAAACCTGCAGCGGCCCGTGAGTATAGATTTCCCTACTGAATTCATGGGGTTTTGGTTACTTAGTGGGATGTGAGGATGAAGAAGCCAGCAGAGAATAATGTCCATCCCCAAACTATAAGACGTTCTAATATTCGGGGGATCAGACAATACTGATAATGATACAACAGGAGAGCGCCCCCTGCCTGTAGAGCTTGTACTCTGCAGATACAGTACTGCTGGGGTTCTTATAGGTCAATAAATGGAAATGAATCTCTTTATTTCTTCTCTTTCACAAATTGATGTGGAGCTCTTAGCCTTAGATAACAGGTAAGTTATTTATCGCACTCCCTAATCTTCATCCCTAAACTCACACATGTTCTGCGAGAGCGGCGGTCTCCTGCCTGCGGTCCACCAATACAAAACTACAACTCCCAGCATGCCCCCACTGCCGGAGCTGTCAGGGCGTTGTCAGAGCAGGCTGAAAGTTGTACTTTTTTTTTGCAAAACCCACCTAAAAATGAAAGGGTCTTGTTAGGAGGTCTTCTCTTATCTTAGTGTTGTACGCACCACAATCATCCCCATGTGCAAAGAAAAATACACAATTACCTCCATAACCAACGAGGAGGGGACGGCGAGGAGCCATAAAGAGGAGCCCACTTATTAACAATTGGGCTGGAGAATGAGGGATAAACAGGGCCCCTTCACATAATTGCATGCATGAAAATGCTCACCGATGTAACATATTTGCACCATAAACGAGATTGGATGAAATTAATGCGTCTGCTCATAGTGCTGTACTATTTGCGCATGCATGGCCAGTTCACACATGGGCGCAACACACTTCCATGGATTATTAGGCTATTAGCATAATGAAGTCCAGATGTGTTCTTTTCCCCACGGATTTGCAGTGTTTCCCGCATCCCCTTGTGTATCTGCGCACCTCCCATAGACTCCCAAATGCACATAGAAGTAGAGCATGCTGCAGCAGGGCTTGGCGGTACTTCGTCCTCCTGGGGTTAAAGCTACCATGAGAACCCTCAGCACCTAGCAGTATGTATGGCTGTAGATGGCAGAGGGCGCTGTAGAGGAGGCCGCATCAGAGAGCAAGCAGGCCTCATAATGGTGCCCGGGGAGCGGAGTGGGTACACAGTTGTTGGTAAACGTTGGGCGGCAGACGAGGCCTGATATCACAGCCTTGAGAGGTGACGAGGCTGGTGGTGGGGGGCTAGGTGGCAGGTTGAGGCCCAGCCCATAACTCCGCCGTCAATTGCTTTGTTGTGAGACGCACAAAGCTCAAATGGAAATGGAATCAATTATTTGCAATGGGTGTATGTAGAATGCTGCGAGTTAGAAAAATTGCGTCATGTTCTACTTTTTGTTAATTTTTGGAGCAATAAAAAAAATGCGGCGCTCTACAATGCAGACGCGACTTTCATGCACATGCGATTTTTATTTCTCCTGTAGAAGCAACATGTGATTTTAACGGACGTGCAAATCGCATGTTTGGCGATGGGACACGCTTTTCTCGCAAAATGCATAGCTTTTCAAGTGCGATCTTGGCCCAAGTTTCTCAGACCGTTATCGCACTTGCCCGTATCAATGCTCCCTTACGGCTCCTTCACACGGACGGATTTATATATGTTTTTACGTGCAGAGAATAGAAGCCAATGATTGTAATAGATTCGCTCTCTTTTTTTGCACGGACATTTTGCGCATGCGAAAGAAAAAAATGCAGCGTGCTCTATTTTTGTGCGCATTTGTGCATTAAAGGCCCCATAGACTTCTGTGGGAGGTGCGCAACACACAAAACTCATGCGATAACATTGTGCGTGTAAATTCTGATAAGCTGGAGATGAGGAATTCGGTGTCTACGGTTTTCCTAGTAATTCGCCCCTGTTCACTCCGCTTCTACATGCTGTATGTTATAGTGGAAGGAAACGTCTGTGTGGGTGGAGTTGGAGGTAATGGGATGTAACAAGGGGTCCATTCTCTTCATTCCTCTATTGTTCTCCCTTATCAGCCACTTCTATTACTGTGCATACAATAAGGATACAAGGGCTCACTGGTTTCTTTCTACTCATAATAATCTCTTCCATTTTAGGACCACCCAGGAGGAGATATTTGAACTCCTGCAGAAAGAGGGAAGGGATTGTATCCCCCATCTGTCCCTCCCTCATTTTAAGAAAAGATTATCCAAAGAAGTGGAATATATAAAAACATCACATATCATCGCCCTTGGAGTCTTCTCAGAGGTAATTAGTTTCATGTTTCTGTAGAACAAGCTATGTAGGAATATGATTGTATCGGACATCAGTTTCTACTGCTGACCATATTCGAACAACGTACAACGCAATGACGCCATCCCGCAGTGTATCACATGATCAATGTGGTATTCCGGAAGTTCTCTCCGATACCAGAATTCAAAGCTATTAAACTTTTATATCGGGCGTGACATTACATTAGCTCGTTCTTACATCTATTTTTAAAAGTACAAATGTTTTTAATCTCAGTTTACTGAATGCTCCGTGCAAGCTGACGCCATTGCGCTGACGCCGTAACTCCGCCCACAACATGGCGGCGGCCGTGAGCACCGTAATGACTGCCAACTGTAAGTCACCTCTTTTTACTATATTAATGCTTGTATATTATATGTTTGTATGCTTGACAAAGACCCGTTTTTAGGGTCGAAACGCGTTGCAATTAAACTTCACCTCATGGTGTAGAAATAGATAGACCTTATCCATCTTTCATCCCGTGAAGCGCTATATTGGATATTTTTCATCGTTGATCGTCAGTACATTATATGCTACATTGAATAGCACCATTGAAAAATACGTGTCCCGCATAAAACAAGTCCTCACACCGTTACGTTGATGGATAAATAAAAGAGTTACGATTTTTTAAACAAACAAACAAAAAAAAGCGCTTGGTCACTAAGGGGTTCCCTTCGCAGATTTAGACAACTAAAATTTTACTTTTATTGGGTCCTTATTAAAAAAAACATAAAATAGGGCCAACAACGAACATACCAATAACATACAGTAAGAGAGAGGACTAACGATTGGGGTATTTAGATCACTGGTAATGTCGCCAATGATGAGATGTGACATAATAAGTCTAGGTGTGTACGGATTACCAGCTATCAAACCAGACTTATATAATGGTATGTAGTGATAATGGTTCCCCCCAATCTGAATCAGATCCGATGCCGTATATTGATAACCGCATATAAGTATTGGCACACAGTATCGGTATATTCGGCTAGCACGGGTCTGAGTTAGAATGGCATTAAATAGTCGCTGAAGTAAAGAAGTCTATAGATCTTATAATCTAGTCTTATCGTGACTGTGAATGGACTAAATTATTTGATGTAGACTAGAGCTTTGTTTGAATCGGGGATTAATATAGTGTGCTAGCGTCAATAACTGATGTATGCTGGATGCTGCACAACTAAAAGTCATCAATAAAGGCTTCTCTTAGATTGAGGTCCCTCAAGAGCTAGGACTTATCGTTACCAGCAGTTCAGCAGGAGCTGCACATTATTAACCCTGATCGTTAGTGTGTAATGGACTATATCGCAATGAATCCGTCAGTTAATGTAATCCGGTATTCGTACAAATAAGGTGATGCACTACTGTGAAGTATTGTGCATGGGGAGACGCACTGAAGAGGCAGGGTACAGCTATGTGCAGCGCTGAGGGAGACGCACTGAAGAGGCAGGGTACAGCTATGTGCAGCGCTGAGGGAGACGCACTGAAGAGGCAGGGTACAGCTATGTGCAGAGCTGAGGGAGACGCACTGAAGAGGCAGGGTACAGCTATGTGCAGCGCTGAGGGAGACGCACTGAAGAGGCAGGGTACAGCTATGTGCAGCGCTGAGGGAGACGCACTGAAGAGGCAGGGTACAGCTATGTGCAGAGCTGAGGGAGACGCACTGAAGAGGCAGGGTACAGCTATGTGCAGTGCTGAGGGAGACGCACTGAAGAGGCAGGGTACAGCTATGTGCAGAGCTGAGGGAGACGCACTGAAGAGGCAGGGTACAGCTATGTGCAGAGCTGAGGGAGACGCACTGAAGAGGCAGGGTACGGCTATGTGCAGAGCTGAGGGAGACGCACTGAAGAGGCAGGGTACGGCTATGTGCAGAGCTGAGGGAGACGCACTGAAGAGGCAGGGTACAGCTATGTGCAGTGCTGAGGGAGACGCACTGAAGAGGCAGGGTACAGCTATGTGCAGAGCTGAGGGAGACGCACTGAAGAGGCAGGGTACAGCTATGTGCAGAGCTGAGGGAGACGCACTGAAGAGGCAGGGTACAGCTATGTGCAGAGCTGAGGGAGACGCACTGAAGAGGCAGGGTACAGCTATGTGCAGAGCTGAGGGAGACGCACTGAAGAGGCAGGGTACAGCTATGTGCAGAGCTGAGGGAGACGCTGTGAGGGTTATGAACATATTAATTTATATATGTATGTATCTTTGATACACGTTTCCGGAGGCTTTAGGCCTAAATTGTACACTCTATTCTGTGTCCTATGAAAAGCTCTGATAAATGCTTGTACATTTAGGTTAGTACTTAATTACATTAAGTAGAGGTGTAATCTTAAATGTCCATCATGTCTCCAAGATCTTGTTAATCTCGTTACAATGATCAAAGGATAATGGAATGCTTCGATCATTAACTGCTGTCTAGGGCATGTGATTAAAATGTAGATTGTGATAAAGAATCAAGGTACTAGACAGTCAGTCTACATTCCAACAAAAGAAGCCATGTTTATTGAGAAAACGCAATTATTCACCACCTTAGTACTTTGACCTCAGTATAACAGATTGAACTTTGTAACACTAGCCTTTGCACTGATACGCCTACTGATACGCCTACTGATACTCCTATTTTTTGTATAAGAAATGACAATGTACAGAATAAACACAGATTGCTTCTAGACACAGGCCTGATCTCTGTGTTTCATTGCTTTCTCACGGCGGCCGCCATAACCACCTCTGATTTGGAGCCTCACAGCATATTGACGGAACATTGAATTCCATAACAGTAATTGGCGCCCAACGTGGGGCTTGAAGGAACAAGAGGACCACCTGCACCTCAAACCCCCCCGGACCCAGATGGGATAAGGAGCCACTCGGAACCACGGATTTACAAAAACTGCGCAGTAAGGTAAGGCTTTATCTTGCCACAATCTATCCGTGCTTCTTGGCTGCTCCTTTCCTGTCCGAGGGGTAAGAAGTGCATGCCTTTTATAAATCTTCCAAGCTTTTTTTTTTTTTTTAAGAATTCATATGGTGGGCTGAATATGCTGTGCAGGTGTTCTTTAACTGTTATTGTCTTTATTTGTTACTTTGCATGGTCAGTGTACAGAATATGAAACCCTCTTGCCGATCTCTGGAAGGCATGGTATAAATTGTACCAGGGAAGCCTAAAATTTTCAGGGGATAAAATCCCTGATGGGAGCCTCTTATAGGTATAAGAGAAGTAGTTGAGACAGGGGGAAAATAAGCAGGGTTGGGAGGTACCGACACTTACAGACAAGTGAGGAAGTACTGACACTTAAAAAAAGTAGTAACTGACATTCAAATGTTTTTGTCTTTATGTGTGCCTGTTTATGCACGAGTGAGTGATTGATGAGTTGACCTGATCGACGGAACCTGACCTCCGGGGTGCAAATATAAATCTCTGTGTCCCGTGTTAACAGGAACCTGATCAGTGACGCTGAAAGGAGTCCCTAACAAGGCCACGATTCTGGACAGGGCCCCCTGCAGTTCCGTTTGTATATTTCAACGGTCAGGGGATTGTTTTATGTGTATAAAAGGATAAAATAATAAGCCTCTTGGTGTACATAAACCGCCAGCCATGGGCAATACTGCTGGTAAAGAGGATAAGGTATGGAAGACAGCTAAAGAAATTGTACAAGAAAGAGAAGGCAGAGCTGCAGTTGGTAGAGGATGTGATAAATTGTTTAAGCACATAGGATATAAAGGGACAGGAGTATTAGATCTCCAGCAGTGGGAAAGGTTTTCAGACAGTCATGCTGGGTGGGCAAAAGATAATGGATTACAGGAAATGTTGAATAGTTGGAAAAAGGCAAGTAGAGATATAGAAGATGCAGGATATCAGAAAAAAAAATTCAAAGGACAGATATATTATGCTCCCCCATTGCCAGGTCAGTTCCCTCTTCCACCTCCACCCCCTCCTTCATCTCAATTCCAACAGTCTCCCCCACCCTATGCCAAGCCATCCACTCCAAGGTCAAACACTGGACAGGAGGGATGGACCTGCTGGCATTGTGGACAACAAAACCCGGATTGGAGAGAGAGCTGCCCTGCTTGCGGAGCTCCTCGGCACAAACTGGTTATGCCTATGCTCACTAGATCCAAGGCTAGTGAGTGGAAGCATGGAGAAGAGGACAAGGAGGAGATGCAGGGAGCGGAGAGTGGTATAGGAGCTGATGTAACACAGGGGGAAGGCAGAAGGAGCCAATATGATATGACCTCACAAAAAGTTAAATATAGACCATGGACACCTCAAGAGCATATGTCACTTATACAGCAATTACCAGACCCCATGACCAGACCTATGCCTTTCTTTAGACAGATAGCACAAATACAAGACACATACTCTGCAACATCAGCTGATCTGGGTCCTTTGATTATGTTAAAAACAGGGGAGGCAGTGGGAACTATAATTTTAAATTATGTGAAAGACTATTGTGGCACAGATTGGGATAAAATTAAACATAGAGAATTAAAAAGTGGTAAGATATTTTTAATTGGTCTAGAACGTTGGGCAAAAGAAAAATTAAAAGAATCCTCCCTGTCTCTTTCTAATGTCACACAAGAGAAGGATGAAAGTGTAGAGCAATTTTATGCCCGCCTTCAACAACGTTGGTCAGATCTGGGGTATAGGGGCATACAAGAATTGGGTGACCATGTACTTAGCATGGCCTTTGTAGAGGGGTTGGGAGAACCCTTGAGGTCTAAACTCATGGATAACAAGCCTGAGTGGAGACAATATGAAGCAGCAGGCCTGGTGCAAGCAGCCAAGGGCATTGAACTAAATTTAAAAATCAAAAAAGGACATAGCTCTGTTATGATAGCACAATACAGCACAGGAGAGAACAAAATAAAACGGGGCGCCCATCCCAAACATAACCTTAAGTGCCATTTCTGTGGTAAGCCTGGGCACTTTAAACGGGAGTGTAGAAAATTCCTCCAGCAGAGGGGTAGTGAACAACCCACAAAAGCACGAGTCGCCAAGGGAGAAATAGAAAACCAAGATTGAATAGTCGGCGACCCTCTGCCCTTCTTCCCCATGAGCAATGTAAAAGAGGGTGTGGCCATTTTTCTTAAAGGGGAAGTACTCAATAAGGAAATTCCTTTCCTTGTTGATACAGGGGCAGCAACCTCAGTCATCCAAAGCCACCTAATTCCTCCAGCATACCGGCAAAATACAGCTCAAACTGTTGTAGGTCTTGAAGGAGTTCCTAAGAAACTTCAGGAAACAGACCCTCTCCCCATAAAATTCAGAGACCAGACAGTGTTAACAAAACTATTGGTGAGTGATGATATTCCACTGTCAGTTATGGGCACAGACATACTCTCTGCCCTGTCAGCTTCCATTCAGTTTACTGAAGAAGGAACAATGCAGATTGATTTTGCAAAAACAAACGCAGAACAATTTTGCCAGATGGTGGCTTCTCTAGATGATCCACAGCCAATTTTCCTCTTAACTACAGAAGAGGAAATAATATTACAGGAAGTTCCACAGGAACTCTGGGCCAAGTCCAAAACAGATATTGGTCATATGAATGTGACACCCATGGTAGTCACACTAAAACCAAGATGCGTAGCCCCCCAAGTAAAACAATATCCATTGGGTAGGGCCCAAGAGGATTCTATAGGCCCACAAATTACAGACTTAATTCAAATGGGGGCACTACGGGAAATAACATCACCAGCCAATACTCCCCTCTTCCCAGTTAAAAAGAAAACACAAAAGGGACAACCAGATGTTTATCGCATGGTACATGATCTTCGGGAAATTAATAAAGTAACTGTACTCGACACCCCAGTAGTGCCAAATCCACATACGCTTTTAGCACAAGTCCCGCCCACTGCGACATTTTTTACAGTGATAGATCTTGCAAATGCGTTTTTCAGTGTACCGATCCATCCGGATTGCCAGTACCTTTTTGCTTTTACCTTCAAGGGTAAACAATACGCTTGGACCGTCCTGCCACAAGGTGCGCAGAATTCTCCAAACATGTACACCCAGGCACTCCAGTCTGTTTTGCAGGCCTGGACTCCGCCTGATGGAACTGTGCTGTTGCAATATGTTGATGACCTTCTGCTTTGTGCTGAGGATCTGAAAACATGTCAATCTGCATCCATTTCTCTTCTAAAATTTTTAGCAGAAAATGGCTGCAAGGCTTCAAAGGAAAAATTACAGCTTTGTAAACAAAAGGTTGTGTTTCTAGGCCATTGCCTAGCTCAAGGAACCAAACATCTCACAGAAGAACGAAAAGCTGCAGTTCAAGCCATTTCTGTACCTTCTTCTACTGCCAAACTCCGCACCTTTTTGGGGCTTGTCTCATACTGCCGTCCTTGGATCCGTTCTGCCTCATCCCTGATGCAACCACTCTATGATTGTCTTCCAAGTGTTCCTTTCTCTCTCACTCCTGAAGCAACTGACAATTTCCATACACTAAAACTCTCTATTCTCAGTTCTCCAGCACTGGGAATTCCTAATTACACTCTACATTTCACTCTCTTCCGCACTGAACTTTCTGGTCATGCGACGGCAGTGTTGACACAAAAACATGGAGGACGTCCACGGCCACTTGGGTATTACTCCATGAGATTGGATCCGGTGGCCCGAGGAGCCCCCTCCTGTGTCCGTGCGGTAGCAGCAGTACAAGCAATGGTTGACAAATCTTCTGAGTTGGTCCTGGACTACCCCCTAGTGGTTCTCACCCCCCATGACATCCAGAGTATACTCACTCAAGTACAACCTAAACACCTGTCTCTAGCTCGTCAAATAAGGTTACAATGTGCCTTGCTCATGCCTCCTAACATCTCCTTCCAACGGTGCACTACCTTGAACCCGGCTACTCTTCTTCCAATCGAGTATCCCGATTCAAATGGGGGGGTGGGGGATTTGGGTACTGCAGATCAGTTATTTTTAAATTCTGTACAGCATGATTCTGATTTATTTGATTCAAAACACCAGCATGATTGTCTAGAATTGATGCAGCAAGAAACTGCAGGTTTTGAATCAGTTACTGAAACGCCTATTGACAATGCACATTTTGAGCTTTTTGTAGATGGTTCACGGTACCAAGGTGAGGATGGCCGATTCCATACCGGGTATGCAGTAGTCACACAACATGATGTCCTAAAAGCAGAAGCTCTGCCTCCGCATGTCTCAGCACAAGAAGCGGAATTGAAGGCCCTCACTGAGGCGTGTAGAGTGGCAGAAGGTAAAACAGCAAACGTTTACACTGATTCCAGGTATGCATTTGGCATAGCTCATGATTACGGCCCAATATGGAAGGCCAGACAATTTTTAACTTCTGTAGGACAACCCATTAAGAATGGTGCAGCAGTACAGAACCTTATGAAAGCCCTACTCCTACCGGATAAAGTAGCAATCCTAAAGGTGAAAGCTCATACTAAAGCCGACACTGCAGAAGCAAAAGGCAACGCCCTCGCAGACTTCACAGCAAAGGCAGCGGCCCTCAAACCATGGAAGAAAGAAGAAAAGAAGATACTGACCGCACAAGTCAGAGACTATGATTTGGACTTTGATAAAAATATGGACATTGATGTACTAAAGACATTACAGTCACAAGCCAGCAAAGAAGAAAAAGATAAATGGACTAATATGGGAGCAGTAGAACAGGGTGGCGTATGGCAAACAGTCAGTAGAACTTGCCTACCACGATCCCTGTACCCCATGATGGCCCAGCTGATCCATGGAAAGACTCACCTATCGAAGGCAGCTATGCTACTGACGCTTGAGAGAGAATGGGTGGCCCCTGGGTTCTCTGTAACTGCTGCATCATTTGTCCAATCTTGTATGATCTGTGCCGTGAGCAACCCAGGACAGAAAGTAAAGGTCCCGCAAAAACACTTGCCTAGGCCACTCTACCCATTTCAGAGATTGCAAATTGACTATATTCAGCTCCCACGTGTGGGGAAATATGAATATGTGCTTGTTGTTGTTGATATCTTCTCAGGTTGGGTTGAGGCCTACACCATCACCAAGGCAACTGCTCAGGCAACAGCAAAGAAGCTCATGAATGAGGTAGTCTGCAGGTATGGGGTACCAGAGGTAATTGAGTCAGACGGGTACACATTTCACAGGTGAAATAATGCAACACATCATGTCTGCCCTGGGTATTTCCCAAGCATTTCACACCCCTTATCATCCACAAAGTAGTGGGAAGGTAGAAAGGATGAATGGTACCCTAAAACTAAAAATACAGAAAGCAATGAAAGAAACAGGCAAACCATGGACTGAGTGCCTCCCATTGGCCCTTTTCTCAGTCAGATATGTGCCTAACAGAAAAACAGGATTATCACCATATGAAATCTTGTTTGGGTGCGCACCCAGGTTGGGTCTGTACTTTCCACAGGTACAGCAGGCCCAGTATGGTACTCTAACTGACTATGTTATGTCCTTAAATGCACGCCTAAAGGCAACACACAATCAAGTGTTTTCTTCAATTCCAGATCCAAATTCTCTTGAAGGAACGCATGATCTGCAGCCCGGAGATTGGGTAGTGACAAAGAGACACGTGAGGAGGACATTGGAACCAAGGTTTGACGGCCCGTATCAAGTGCTGCTCACAACCAGTACTGCCGTCAAACTAGAGGGTAAAACCAATTGGGTACATGCCTCACATTGCAAAAAGGTTAAGAAACCACAATATGAGAGAAATGAGACTATTCCTGGTGCTTGGAATTCTCCTGCTTATCGCCAGGGCCTGGACCCTGACGCCAGCGGGAAAGTTGAAATTGGCACAAACTAAGGAAGGAGGTGTTGTTAGAAGCTACTGGGGTTGGGCAAATAAAACTAAAGCCAGACAGCAAGACGAGTTCATATGTGAAGGCAATCATAGGTGCATAATAGCCAATTTTACACTAGGAGAGACCAGTGGCTTATATGTCCCCTCCAATAAATTTAAAGGTCGTTCATATGTCATACAGGAAGGAGAGCATCCTTGGATAAACATTATCAGTAGAGTAAATATCTCATGCTATAAACTAACCCAAGGATGTGTGGCTCATATAGATAAGCAGTTCACATATGAGCATCTTTCAAAAACGTTAATGTGTAAGGGTGACCAAGTTGGAAGAGGAGGCACAAACCAGACAATATCTTTAAAAGATACATATACTCTCCTGTGCATTAATGGTACTCCTATAGCCAACTCTCTAATGTGGTTAAACCTTTTGACCGTCCTGGAAACAACCCCTGTGGTACACACTGACAATTTAGTTAGGCTCCCCCATAGATGTAAAAATGTCTCAACCAAACAACAGAGGACCGTAGTGCAGTTTAATATATCTTTCCCTGTAATGAAATCATGCTCTAGAATGAAGAGAGAATGGTACGATACTCTTCTTGGAGGAATAGGAGCAGGCACAGGGGTTTTAAATTCAATAGATTTAGAAGTAATGAAAAATAAGATGGCAGGGGAAGGAAGAGATGTGTCTAATCTGGTCAATATTCAGGCACAATGGATGCCCTCCATATTCCTCCCCCAACATCTTGCATTAGGATATAATAAGGATGTATTAACGCTTTTTAATCTGAGTTTTGGGGTTCAAAATGATTTGTTTGTAAATATGAGTAAATTCATAAACTATACACAATGTAGCCTGCAATATGTATATATGATTCACGAGAAGGATAAAGCACAGTCAGATTTGATGACAAAGAATGAAAAATTGTGGAGAAATATTTTCAAGAATGTAATTCCAGTAGCATCCTGGATACGGCCCGGGCTGATAGTGTAGAATGCTCTGATGAATATTGCACTGGAGAAATGACTTTTTATGATGTAAAGGACACAAGCCTGATGTGTAAGTCTGTAGTACTACCTGTGGTGTTCGGACCGCCTCTATATGCTTTCCAATATTGGTTGCCCAAGTTCACAGGTACTATGATTGATAGTGAAAATAAAACCCATGGCATAGAGAACTGTGAAGAAACACTGGATGGCCTAGTATGCGGACGGAGTACAGCCGCATATGAGCCATGTTTCCTGCAGCCTTCAGTCAGCATATGTGATTGGACGGTGCTACCTGCGTCTTTCCATATGCTGATAGAAGTTGGCCCCCAATATATATGCTTTGTTACCAACCAAACTAAAACCACCAGTATGTATAATCTCACCACTCCATTTTCTGGATGTTTACAGAACATATCGGTGATACATTGGTTTACAGAAACTTACACCTTTTTGCCAGATGCTGAAGCTGCAATAAAGTATTACTGGCACCCAGATGCTATCCCTATGTCAAATCTGACTATATCCTTGGGTAGAATCGTAAGACTAATGAAAGACACTGAACACCTTCAAAAGCATTTGGATGTTACTAACCTCTCCCTTATGGAATTAGAAAAACAAACTATATGGGTAGGAGATAAGTTGGTCAGCATAGGCAATAAAATCCAGATAGAGACCGAATATAACTGGTATGATATTTTTACTGGATGGTCACCTACAGCAGGAAAGATGATGGATTTTATGTTTCACCCATTACTAATACTGTTTCTTTTGTTCATTCTTTTGAGTGTTTGCAACTTATGGACATTCTGTGGGATACGGAGACAAGCAAATTATCTGGAATCGCTCCCTCTACGATATCGTTAAAACAGTCAAAAGAGTAAAAGAGCACCAACAGTGGGGATCCGGCGAAGAGGATAGAAAGACCGGCAGGGGTGGCTTAGCACCCTTGATAGTACCACAACAAAGGCTCTTTTCAAGATGGACTGTTTCAAATGGGGGATTGTGAGGGTTATGAACATATTAATTTATATATGTATGTATCTTTGATACACGTTTCCGGAGGCTTTAGGCCTAAATTGTACACTCTATTCTGTGTCCTATGAAAAGCTCTGATAAATGCTTGTACATTTAGGTTAGTACTTAATTACATTAAGTAGAGGTGTAATCTTAAATGTCCATCATGTCTCCAAGATCTTGTTAATCTCGTTACAATGATCAAAGGATAATGGAATGCTTCGATCATTAACTGCTGTCTAGGGCATGTGATTAAAATGTAGATTGTGATAAAGAATCAAGGTACTAGACAGTCAGTCTACATTCCAACAAAAGAAGCCATGTTTATTGAGAAAACGCAATTATTCACCACCTTAGTACTTTGACCTCAGTATAACAGATTGAACTTTGTAACACTAGCCTTTGCACTGATACTCCTATTTTTTGTATAAGAAATGACAATGTACAGAATAAACAGATTGCTTCTAGACACAGGCCTGATCTCTGTGTTTCATTGCTTTCTCACGGCGGCCGCCATAACCACCTCTGATTTGGAGCCTCACAGCATATTGACGGAACATTGAATTCCATAACAACGCACTGAAGAGGCAGGGTACAGCTATGTGCAGAGCTGAGGGAGACGCACTGAAGAGGCAGGGTACAGCTATGTGCAGAGCTGAGGGAGACGCACTGAAGAGGCAGGGTACAGCTATGTGCAGAGCTGAGGGAGACGCACTGAAGAGGCAGGTTACAGCTATGTGCAGCGCTGAGGGAGACGCACTGAAGAGGCAGGGTACAGCTATGTGCAGCGCTGAGGGAGACGCACTGAAGAGGCAGGTTACAGCTATGTGCAGCGCTGAGGGAGACGCACTGAAGAGGCAGGGTACAGCTATGTGCAGAGCTGAGGGAGACGCACTGAAGAGGCAGGGTACAGCTACGTGCAGAGCTGAGGGAGACGCACTGAAGAGGCAGGGTACAGCTATGTGCAGCGCTGAGGGAGACGCACTGAAGAGGCAGGGTACAGCCATGTGCAGAGCTGAGGGAGACGCACTGAAGAGGCAGGGTACAGCTATGTGCAGAGCTGAGGGAGACGCACTGAAGAGGCAGGGTACAGCTATGTGCAGAGCTGAGGGAGACGCACTGAAGAGGCAGGGTACAGCTATGTGCAGAGCTGAGGGAGACGCACTGAAGAGGCAGGGTACAGCTATGTGCAGCGCTGAGGGAGACGCACTGAAGAGGCAGGTTACAGCTATGTGCAGCGCTGAGGGAGACGCACTGAAGAGGCAGGGTACAGCTATGTGCAGCGCTGAGGGAGACGCACTGAAGAGGCAGGGTGCAGCTATGTGCAGAGCTGAGGGAGACGCACTAAAGAGGCAGGGTATAGCTATGTGCAGAGCTGAGGGAGACGCACTGAAGAGGCAGGGTACAGCCATGTGCAGCGCTGAGGGAGACGTACTGAAGAGGCAGGGTACAGCCATGTGCAGAGCTGAGGGAGAAGCACTGAAGAGGCAGGGTACAGCTAGGTGCAGTGCTGAGGGAGACGCACTGAAGAGGCAGGGTACAGCCATGTGCAGCGCTGAGGGAGACGCACTGAAGAGGCAGGGTACAGCTATGTGCAGCGCTGAGGGAGACGCACTGAAGAGGCAGGGTACAGCTATGTGCAGAGCTGAGGGAGACGCACTGAAGAGGCAGGGTACAGCTATGTGCAGAGCTGAGGGAGACGCACTGAAGAGGCAGGGTACAGCTATGTGCAGCGCTGAGGGAGACGCACTGAAGAGGCAGGGTACAGCCATGTGCAGAGCTGAGGGAGACGCACTGAAGAGGCAGGGTACAGCTATGTGCAGAGCTGAGGGAGACGCACTGAAGAGGCAGGGTACAGCTATGTGCAGAGCTGAGGGAGACGCACTGAAGAGGCAGGTTACAGCTATGTGCAGCGCTGAGGGAGAAGCACTGAAGAGGCAGGGTACAGCTAGGTGCAGTGCTGAGGGAGACGCACTGAAGAGGCAGGGTACAGCCATGTGCAGCGCTGAGGGAGACGCACTGAAGAGGCAGGGTACAGCTATGTGCAGCGCTGAGGGAGACGCACTGAAGAGGCAGGGTACAGCTATGTGCAGAGCTGAGGGAGACGCACTGAAGAGGCAGGGTACAGCTATGTGCAGAGCTGAGGGAGACGCACTGAAGAGGCAGGGTACAGCTATGTGCAGCGCTGAGGGAGACGCACTGAAGAGGCAGGGTACAGCCATGTGCAGAGCTGAGGGAGACGCACTGAAGAGGCAGGGTACAGCTATGTGCAGCGCTGAGGGCGCTCGTCCTACTAGCTTAGAGGTCTCAGTCAGAGAAATCAATAACCAGCTCAATACTGTCAGTTATTTTATCGATGCAGACGACAAGCGATGGATCCGTAATCACTGAATCTAGATGAACCCAATCTCATGTCTGAGAGCTGTGCCCTAATGATAATGCTTTGTTAGCAGAGCTGTTTTCACTAACTTCACTAGAGTGTACCGGTACCAAATAAAAAATAGAAATGAAAATAAACCGATAAGGCCTCTAGTCTGATGGTGAGCGAAGGCATGAAAACCTCAGCTTTACTGCCTGACGTACACTGAAACCGCAGGCTGACAACTGCGAGGAAGTTGTACGCTGACTGACTAACTGATGTGCATCACATCATGGCTACTGACTGATAATGGAAGCTGTAGGCTGACTGGTTGACTAACTGACGTGCATCACATTATGGCTACTGACTCATAATGGAAGCTGTACGCTGGCTGACTAACTGGCTGAATCACACTGAGCCTACTGACTGATAAATGAGTCTGCTGGCTGAGCTAACTAATAACGCCGAGTGGCACTGGGAGTAGTGACTGCACACATAGCTGACTGAGAAACTGCGTCATAAGCGCGCTGCAGACTCCTATATAGTAACAGCCGACCCGGAAGTACTACCAGCCCTCCAGCCGTGCTGCCCGATAACGGCTCCTCCTCCCCTGGAGGTACTCGCAGCCCTCCAACAGCCCCCTCCTCCCCCGGAAGTACTCACTGCCGCTCTCCTGCTCTCTTGCCTTCCCGCCCTTCGGCTTTCCCGCGCTCCAGCATCAGCCCCCCACCCCCAGTCCTGTCACACAGCCCCCCCCCCTCCCTCCAACAGGCAGCAGACGCTGTGTAATAGATACAGCCCGCCGACCTCTGCACACTGCTTCCCTTCCTACTTGCCGTGGTCTGCAGTAGCTGACCATAGCCCCCAGGCTTAGGCTCTGTGTGTGGTGTCAGTAGATACTGCAGCTATACCATTACATTCATGACCTCCAGTCTCCCAGCAGACATGATGTTTGAGGTGTTTACTGTGAAATATATAATGTGCAACACACTGGGGGAGGGGAGGTGTTCCACTTCTGTTTATTTTCAGTCAGTAGTTTCTTTTTTTTTTGGCAAGTGTAGAATAGAATTGAGGCCATCGCTGCGCAGTCTGGGAGCGCAAAACCTCTTGTAGAAGCCTATAAAATCCGTAAAACAATATATGAGACGGATTTACTGGTGTCTAATGGGGTTCCACCCAAGGAACACCCCACCAGCACTTCCAAATCCTGGTCTGCTTATATAAGGTGACTCCTCTGGTGGCCGCCTGTGTCCCGTCCCTCGGCAGAGCCGCAGCTTTATGCAAAGAGGTGCAGAACAAAGTATTCCATCATTGAAAAGCAAAACAGACCTCTGCGCTCCTCAGGCTGGGTTCACACACGGCGCAATCCTGACGGAAATCTCACGGTTTGGATGAAGCGATAAACTGCAAGATTTCCACAGGGAAAGCTCCGCTTCAGAACTCGCGGCACGTAGACGCAGCTGTTGGAGCAGCTTGGCCGCGTACTTTGCCGTTGCGCACGACTCTCCCATAGAGAAGAGCGCGGCCACGGTGGGGAAAAAAATTGACATGGAAACCCACGCTGGCTTTACCGTGATGGATTAGCCATACCGTGTGGACGAAATTCTTGCCAAACCTCGTCCACGTGGCTGGCTGAACGCGGGATTAGTGGCCGCAGGTGGATTTGCGCGCCGCGAAATTCCAGACGGAATTTCCACGCCAAATCCGCTCTGTGTGAACCCAGCCTTATGAACCTTGGGAGTCGCCATCTTATGAAGAACATCGAACGTTTAACCCAAAGTACATGACATGAATCACACTGCAGCGCGTCTCGCCGCTCTCGGAACACAAAGACTTCTCACTGACATTTATACATGTGCGTATGCTGACATCAGCGGTGGGTTCTCACGGGACGGAAATCTCACGGAATGGCTGCACTGGAAAACCGCAAGATAGGCGCAGCTTTAAAACCCACAGCCCTTAGCCATGGGTTTGAAGCGGCTTCGCCCCCTGCATCTCCACTGCGGCCATCTCTCCCCGTAGACAGGGAGAGGCTGCTGCAGAAATGAAAACAGAATTGGCATGCTGCATATTTGTTTTCCGCGCCGCATGTCCGTTTTCGTGCGGCTTGGCTGCAGCGTATGTGGATGAGATTTTTGCAAAATCTTGTCCATTTTGCTGGCTAATTTTGCAGGTATTCCATGACAAAGCCGTCCCGTGTGAACCCAGCATAGAAACCACTGACCGAATGGTGGCTGCGGCAGCGATGTCTAATGTCAGTATACGCGCTTGTATAAATGTTTGTGAGAAGTCTTTGTGTTCCTACGCTTGAAAGAGACGCTCAAGAGCGTTGAGACGCGCGGCAGTGTGATTCATTTGTCGTTTCCTTTGGATTAAACGTTAGATTTTCTTCGTATGATGGCGGCTCCCGGAGCGCAGAGGTCTATTTTTATTTTTTTCTATGATTGTGGCGTGCCGTGAGGTAAAATCGCGCAGTGTTTTTAACGCACCCCATGATTGGGATGGCTGATGAGGTACGCTAAAAAGCGGTAAAACACATGAAAAATTGAGCAGACGGTAATTGAGAATCGTGGTGTTAGTCTAAAAAAAAACCCATTGAAATCAGTAGAGGCGTTGTACCGCGATTAGCATGGCGTTTCAAACACCGCGCTAAACGCTGTTAAATACACCTCTGTAAGGGCTTTTATCCACCAGCATTTTTTTTTCCGCTGCGAATTCGCTACGTTTTTTTTTTCCAAATGTCAATGGGACTTCCTAATATTAAAAACGCAACACACCAAAAATGCAAACTTACGTTTTTTGTGCATTGCGTTTTTAATATTAGAAAGTCCCATTGACATTTGGGGGGGAAAACGCAGCGAATTCGCAGCGGAAAAAAAACAAAAACAAGTGGATAAAAGCCCGGAGAGTGGTCTGAGGGAAAACTCCTGTTGTAGCGCCTCTAGCTTGGATACAAGATGTGATACAGATGGGCATGGAGGCTCTAGTACCCTGTTGTACTGCCTCTAGCTTGGATACAAGATGTGATACAGGCAGGCATGGAGGATCTAGTACCCTGTCGTACCACCTCTAGCTTAGATACAAGATGTGATACAGACAGGCATGGAGGCTCTAGTACCCTGTTGTACCACCTCTAGCTTGGATACAAGATCTGATAACGGCGGGCATGGAGGCTCTAGTACCCTGTTTTAACGCCTCTAACTTGGATACAAGATGTCGTGCAAACGGGCATGGAGGTTTTAACCCCTTCCCTCCACATGACATAAGCGTACGTCATAACAGCGGGGTGCTTCCCGTAACTGGACGCACCCTTACGTCATGTGCATAGCGCAAGATCAGAAGAGATCTCGCGCTCTTTGGCATCGGGAGCTGCCTGTCACTGATAGCCGGCCCCCCGCTGTTAACCCCTTCCCTGCATGCTCCTCTGTGAAGTCATTGGGCCACTTACAGGCGTCCTGTATTACCACTGCCTATGATCGCTATAACAAGCGATAAGGTATTGCAGGAGAGAAGTCCAGCAATGCCTTATCATAGCGATCATTAGTGCTATGATGTAAGTCCGACACATGGACACAAATAGCGTAAAAAAAAAGGATAAAAAATAATGTACAAAAAAGAAAACTAAAAAAATGTAAAAAAAACCCCAACTTTTTGTGTTGTTTTCATATTAGCATTAAAAAAATGGAAAAAATAAATAAATCCCACATATTTGTTATCGTCGTGTCCGTAATGACCTGTACAATAAGATAAACACGCTTTCTATACTGTACTGCAAACCAACGTGTACTAGAATGCTGAATATAAGCCCCCTGCGTGGGGAAACAAAGATGTACATACTTGTTACACTCTTGGAAAAAAAAACCTTAATAAAAACCGTTGAAACTAAAAGATAAACACGCTTTTTATCTTGCACGGCAAAAGCTTTAAAAAAAACTAAGACAAAATGCAATTTTTCAGCATTTTACCTCCCAAAAAAGCAATAAAAGTGATCAAAAAAGCCGTATGTACCCTACAATGGTACCAAAACAAAACTACAGCTCGTGTCGTATAAAATAAGCCCTCGCAGAGCTCCGTCCATGGAAAAATAAAAAAGTTATAGGGCTTTGAATGCACCGATTTAAAAAAAAAAAAGATTTACAAAAAAAGTTTTTGTTGCAGAAAAGTTGAAAAACCAAAAAAATTAAGAATTTTGGTATCGTTGTAATCGTACCGACCCGCAGAAAAAATGTATTGTGTCATTTATGCTGCATGATTAACCCTGTAAAAATATCTGTCAGAATTGATGCGTTTTCTCTTTCTGTTATCATAAAAAAATTAATAAACGTTTTACAATAAAGTCTGTGTACCCAAAATTGGCACCTATAAAAACTACAGCTCGCCACGCAAAAACAAGCCCTTACACGGCCGCATCAACGTAAAAATAAAAAACTCATGGCTTTAAAAATAAAGAAGATAAAAATCCGCCCAAAATCGTTGCATCTTTAAGCCCGAAATAGGCCGTGTCCTTAAGGGGTTAATACCCTGCTGTACTGCCTCTAGCTTTGATACAAGATGTAATACCGACGGGCATGGAGGCGCTAGTACCCTGTTGTACCGCCTCTAGCTTTAATACAAGATGTGATACGGGCGGGCATGGAGGCTCTAGTACCCTGTTGTACCGCCTCTAGCTTGGATAAAGCATGTGATAACGGCGGGCATGCAGACTCCAGTACTCTGTTGTACCGCCTCTAACATGGATAAAACATGTGATAACAGCTAGCATGGAGGCTCTATTACCCTGTTGTACCGCCTCTAGCTTGAATACAACATATGATAACGGCGGGCATGGAGGCTCAAGTACCCTGTTGTACCACCTCTAGCTTGGATACAAGATGTGATAATGGTGGGCATGGAGGCTCTAGTTGTCATGCAGACGGGCATGGAGGTTTTAACCCCTTCGCTCCACATGACATAAGCGTACGTCATGACAGCGGGGTACTTCCCTTAACTGGACGCACCCTTACGTCATGTGCATAGCGCAAGATCAGAAGAGATCTCGCGCTCTTTGGCATTGGGAGCTGCCTGTCACTGATAGCCGGCCCCCCGCTGTTAACCCCTTCCCTGCATGCTCCTCTGTGAAGTCATTGGGCCACTTACAGGCGTCCTGTATTACCACTGCCTATGATTGCTATAACAAGCGATAAGGTATTGCAGGAGAGAAGTCCAGCAATGCCTTATCATAGCGATCATTAGTGCTATGATGTAAGTCCGACACATGCACACAAATAGTGTAAAAAAAAAAGATAAAAAATAATGTACAAAAAAGAAAAATGTAAAAAAACCAACTTTTTTGGGTTGTTTTCATATTAGCATAAAAAAATGGAAAAAATAAATAAATCCCACATATTTGTTATCGTCGTGTCTGTAACGACCTGTACAATAAGATAAACACGCTTCTATCCGGCACGGCAAAAGGCAGCTAGAAAACGCTAAAAAACGGAGACAAAATGCAACTTTTCAGCATTTTACCTCCAAAAAAACGCAATAAAAGTGATCAAAAAAGCCGTATGTACCCTAAAATGGTACCAAAACAAAACTACAGCTCGTGTCGCAAAAAATAAGCCCTCGCAGAGCTCCGTCCATAGAAAAATAAAAAAGTTATAGGGCTTTGAATGCACCGATTTAGAAAAAAATTTTTTTTCCAAAAAAGGTTTTTATTGCAGAAAAGTGCAAACCCCGAAAGAAATGTATTGTGTCATTTATGCTGCATAACTAACCCTGTAAAAATATCTATGTCAGGATTGATGCGTTTTCTCTTTCTGTTATCATAAAAAAAATTTATAAAAGTTTTACAATAAAGTCTGTGTACCCAAAATTGGCACCTATAAAAACTACAGCTCGCCACGCAAAAAAAAAAAAAGCCCTTATACGGCCGCGTCAACGGAAAAATAAAAGTTATGGCTTTTGAAAAAAAAAATGATAAAAGTCCGCCAAAAATCGTTACATCTTTCAGCCCAAAATGGGCCGTGTCCTTAAGGGGGTAATAACCTGCTGTACTGCCTCTAGCTTTGATACAAGATGTGATACAGGGAGGTATAAAGGCTGTAGTCCCCTGTTGTACCACCTCTAGCTTGGATACAAGATGTAATATGGCGGGCATGGAGGCTCTAGTACCCTGTTGTCCCACCTCTAGTTTAGATACAGGATCTGATGCAGGCAGGCATTGAGGTTTTAGTACTCTGTTATACCACCTCTAACTTGGATACAAGATGTGATACGGCGGCCATAGATGCTCTGGTACCCTGTTGTACCTTCTCTAGCTTGGATACAGGATCTAATACAGGCGGACATGGAAGTTTTAGTTTCCTGTTGTACCGCCTCTAGCTTGAATACAATATGTGATACAGGGGAATATAGAGGCCTTCAGCAGCCTGTTCTACTGCCTCTAGCATGGACACAAGATGTGCTACTGACAGGCATGGAGGCTCTAGTACCCTGTTGTACTACCTCTAGCTTAAATATGTGATGTGGCATGGGTGGGTATGGAGGCTCTAGTACTCTATTGTACTGTTTCTAGCTTGGATGCAATATGTAATACAGTGGAATATAGAGTCCTTTAGTAGCCTGTTGTACCGCCTCTAGCTTGGTACAAGATGTGATATGGGAGACATGGAGGCTCTAATACCCTGTTGTACCGCCTCTAGCTTGGTACAAGATGTGATACAGGCAGGCATGGAGGCTCTAGTAGCTGTGATACACATCTGAATATACACTCTAATACAAAATGTGATATGGGCAGACATGGTGGCTCTAGTATCCTCTTGTACTGTTTCTAGCTTGAATACAAGATGTGATACGGTGGAAATGGAGGCTCTAGTACCCTGTTGAACTGCCTCTAGCTTGGATATAAGATGTGATACAGGTGACCATGAAGGCTGTTGTACCATGTCTAGCTTGGATAAAACATGTGACATGGGCGATCATGGGGGCTCCAGTATTCTGTTCTACCGCCTAGTTTAGCGGTACCCTCTTGTACCACCTCAAGCATTGATACAGGATGTGATAAAGCTGGGCATGGAGTTTTTAGTACAGTGTTGTACCACCCCTTCCTTGGATAATAGATGTGATACGGGTGGGCATGAAGGCACTAGTACCCTGTTGTACCACCTCTAGCTTTGATACAAGATGTGATACAGGTGGGCATTGAAGCTCTAGTACCCCGTTGTACCTTCTCTAGCTTGGATACAAGATTTGATACAGGTTGTCATGGAGGCTCTAGGACCCTTTTGTACCGCCTCTATCTTGGATAGAAAATGTGATATGGGTAGAAATGCAGGCTCTACTACCCTGTTGTACCGCCTCTAGCTTAAAAACAAGATGTGATACAGGCGGGCATGAAGCCTCTGGTACCTTATTGTACCACCTCTAGCTTGGATACAAGATGTGACACAGGCAGACGTGAAGCCTCTAGTACCTTGTTGTACCGCCTCTAGCTTGGATATAAGATGTGATACAGGCAGGCATGGAGGCTCTAGTACCCTGTTGTACCGCCTCAGCTTTGATGCAAGATGTGATACGGGTGGGCATGGAGGCTCTAGTACCCTGTTGTACCGCCTCTAGCTTGGATACAAGATGTGATACGGGCAGGCATGGAGGCTCTAGTACCCTGCTGTACTGCCTCTAGCTTGGATACAAGATGTGATACGGGCAGGCGTGCAGGTTCTAGTGCCTTGTTTTAACACCTCTAGCTTGGATAAAAGATGTGACTCTAGTGAGCATGGAGGTCCCAGTACCCCGTTTTACTGCCTCTGACTCTGCCTCTACAAGATGTGATACAGGCTGGCATGCAGATTCCAGTACCCTATTGTACCGCGTCTATCTTGGATACAAGATGAGATACAGGTGGGCATGGAGGCTCTAGTATCCTGTTGTACCACATCTAGCTTGGATACAGTATGTGATACGGGGGAGTATTGAGGCCTTCAGTAGCCCATTGTACCGCCTCTAGCTTGGATATAAGATGTAATACAGGGGCATAGGAGCTTTTGTAGCCTACTCTACTGCCTCTAGCTTGGATACAATAAGTGATGTACAGGGGCAAAGAGTGTCTAGTACGCTGTTGGGCAGGCATGGAGGCTCTAGTACCATGTTTTTAGCTTGGATTTAAGATCTAGTACGCTGTCAAGCCGCATACTCTGTTGTGTCGACTCTAGTCTGGATACTAGATGTGATGCAGATGGGTAAGGAGGCATTATCACCTCGTTGTACCGCCTCTAGCTTGGATGCAAAATGTGATACTTGTGAGCATGGAGTTTGTGGTACCCTGCTGTACCGCCTCTAGCTTGGATACAAACTGTGATGCCAGCATGCATGGAAGTTTTAGTACCCTGTTGTACCGCCTCTAGCTTGGATATAAGATGTGATACAGGCAGTCATGAACGTTTTAGTATACTGTTGTACTGACTCTAGCTAGCTTGGATACAAGATGTGATACAGACAGGCATGGAGGCTCTAGTACCCTGCTGTACCGCCTCTAGCTTGGGTACAAACTGTGATGCCAGCGTGCATGGAAGTTTTAGTACCCTGATTTACAGCCTCTAACTTGGATACAAGATGTGATACGGGCAGGAATGGAGGCTCCAGTACCCTGTTATACCGCCTCTAGCTTTGATACAAGATATGATACGGGAGGGCATGGAGGCTCTAGTACCCTGCTGTACCGCCTCTAGTTTGGATATAAGATGTGATACAGGCAGGCATGGAGGCTCTAGTACCCTGTTGTACCACCTCTAGCTTGGATACAAGATATGATACGGGAGGGTGTGGAGGCTCTAGTACCCTGTTGTACCGCCTCTAGCTTGGATACAAGATATGATACGGGAGGGTGTGGAGGCTCTAGTACCCTGCTGTACCGCCTCTAGCTTGGATACAAGATGTGATACGGGCAGGCATGGAGGCTCTAGTACCCTGCTGTACCGCCTCTAGCTTGGATACAAGATGTGATACGGGCAGGCATGGAGGCTCTAGTACCCTGTTGTACCGCCTCTAGCTTGGATACAAGATGTGATACGGGGGGCAGCTGGGAGGCTCTAGTACCCTGTTGTACCGCCTCTAGCTTGGATACAAGATGTGATAGAGGCAGGCATGGAAGCTTTAGTATAATAATAATCTTTATTTATATAGCGCCAACATATTCTGCAGCGCTTACAATACAAGGGAAATAAAACAAGACCACGGTTACATGAAGTAATCAATTGATGAATACAGTAGGGGTGAGGGTCCAGCTCCAATGAGTTTACATACTACAGATAATGGGATGATACAGAAGGTAAAGGCGCTGGAGGTGTGCAGGATATGGTGAGGTAGAGAGTGTGTGATGCGGTATTAGTGTTTCTTGACGCCACCAGGAAGTCCTGGTGGAGTCAAGAGTGACGGGGGGTGACGTCCCCTGAAGCTCATTGGCTGGCGACTTTTCCTGGAGACCAGCATGCCTCCGCTTCCCATGTTACTTACAGGTGGCACCGCGGCGGGGAAAGGCACTGTAATACCCGGGTGGACGCACAGTGCAGCAGCACAGCAGGGATCCCAGTGCGGCGCCTGAGTGAAGCAGCATGGTGCGCGCCAGGGGGGGCAGAGCACTGTGAGAGCCAGCCAGACACACTGTTCGAAAGCACAGGACCAATGGAAGTGCGCCGCGGGACCGCAGCACGATCCTCTTCTGCGGCGGCGACACATGGCCACTACGTGTGCTTGGGCAGCCGCCTTAAGGGAACACACAGGCCCCGGGATGCTCGCAGTAGCTGGGCGGCCGTCGAAACACACTGCCGCCGTCCGTCAATCTGCCCTCATCCTCCCTGTGGCAGCGAGGCATCACATTCCACCAGCGCGGACACTCAGGGTTGCAGCCTGTACATTACTTTTTACCAGCCCTGCTGACATACAGTGAGGGTTCATTTTCAGCCAAAGCCGGCAAAAAACCTATATACAGTGTGCACCTAGTACCTTCGTCTCTTGACCCAATCAGGAGCCAGGGGTGTGACAGGGGCGTTCCTCCTGTCAAACCCCTAGCTGCTGGTGGCGTCAAGATACACTAATACCGTGTGATGCTATACACACAGACAATGGTCAGGCCGTATAGTGGCAGAATCAGGATGACTGCAAGTGCCAGTTGATTACGGCTAGCAGGGATTGCAATCTGTGGGACAGGGGAGCATGTGTATTAGGCGGAGTACAGAGGGGTTTGGTTTAGAGCAGTGTTCCCCAACTCCAGTCCTCAGGGACCGCCAACAGGTGATGTTTTCAGGATTTCCTCATTGTTGCTCAGGTGGTGTAATTATTGTCAGTGCCTCAGACATTGCCACAGGTGTTCTTACTATAGGATATCCAGAAAACATGACCTGTAGGGGGTCCCTGAGGACTGGAGTTGGGGACCCCTGGTTTAGTGGATATGGTATGCCTCCCTGAAGAGGTGTGTTTTTAGAGCACGCCTGAGGTTTAGTATGTCAGTGATTTCCTGGATATTTTTTGGTAGCACGTTCCAGAGGACAGGTGCTGCCCTTGAGAAGTCTTGGAGGTGGGAAAGATAGGTTCGAATTAAAGGGGCACTTTAGTAAGTTTAACTTGTATTCTGTATTTGACAGGCAGCCAGTGCAGTGACTGGCACAGGGCAGACTAGCTGCTGGACAGGAAGATGAGCCTGGCAGCCACATTCAGGATGGTTTGGAGGGGGTAGAGTCTGGTGCAGGGGAGGCCGATCAGCAACGAGTTGCAATAATCGAGCTGAGAGTGGATGAGGGCAGCAGTGAGCGTTTTTAGCGTGTCCACGGTGAGACAAGGGAACATTCTAGCGATGTTTTTGAGGTGCAGCTGGCATGTTCGGGCCAGAGATTGGATGTAGGGGGTAAATGATAGATCGGAGTCGAATTTAACCCCAAGGCAGCGGGCATGCTTTCTGGAAGTTATGGTGGCGCCATATACTGAGATGGAGATGTCAGGATGAGGTCGGTTAGTAGAGGGTGGAAACAGGAGAAGGTCAGTTTTTGAGAGATTCGGTTTCAGGTAGAGAGAGGACATAGTGTTAGAGACAGCGGACAGTCATTGG
Organism: Eleutherodactylus coqui; assembly: GCF_035609145.1. NCBI lineage: Eukaryota > Metazoa > Chordata > Amphibia > Anura > Eleutherodactylidae > Eleutherodactylus > Eleutherodactylus coqui. The sequence continues at coordinate 295,771,466 of NC_089839.1, forward strand.
TGTTCTGGAGGAATGTTGCTGTGATGTCCCAGGAAGAGGTGTATAGCTGGGTGTCATCAGCGTACAGGTGGTACTGGAAACCAAATCTCCTGATGGTCTGTCCAATGGGGGCTGTGTAGATGGAGAAGAGGAGGGGGCCGAGGACCGAGCCCTGGGGGACCCCAACAGCAAGGGGAAGAGGAGGGGAGGTAGAGCCAGCAAAGGAGACGCTGAAGGATCGGCCGGATAGGTAGGAGGAAAACCAGGAGAGGACAGTGTCCTTTAGTCCAATGGAGCCAAGCATGCTTTAGTATACTGTTGTACCCGCCTCTAGCTTGGATACAAGATGTGATACGGGCAGGCATGGAAGCTTTAGTACCCTGCTGTATTGCCTCTAGCTTGGATACAAACTGTGATGCCGATGTGCATGGAGGTTTTAGTACCCTGTTGTACCGCCTCTAGCTTGGACACAAGATAAGATATATGTGTCAGGAATCGCGCTCAAGGTGTATAATTTCCAATATATTTATATAATACATATAGAGGAGACTCACCTGGTGCTCGCGGTCCCGTTCCCCCAGTAAAGGGGAAACTGACCGCTGCACCTCAGAAATCGATCCTCCACAACAATAGTTTCCAGACAGACCCCTTTCTTTAACCAAATGGGGCCCTCCACAGAAACCTAAGCAGTGGGTTCAATGACAGGATCCCAGAAGATAAAACCAAAGAAAAAACAAATCCTTGCTGACTGCATGAGTGTTGGATCAGGAGTACGAAGAGAAAAGCTCCTGGAAGAATGGGGTTCGGTCTAGCCATTCCTCGTGCTTGTTTTGGAAGATCGTGATTTGGACATCTTGTCTGAGGAGAAATTACAAGGCTGTATTCATCCATAAGGGGGTCTTCAGGGAGGGGACTTCCCCATGAAGTAAGTGCTATTCGCACGATTTTACTATACATCCCATCCACATTTTTGTTTTCTCTTTGGACACAAGATTTGATACAGACGGGCATGGGGGCTCTAGTACTCTGTTGTACCACCTCTAGCTTGGATACAAAATGTGATGCCGGCAGGCATGGAGGTTTTAGTACCCTCTTGTACCGTTTCTAGCTTGGATACAAGATGTGATACGGGCGGGCATGGATGCTCTGGTATCCTGTTGTACCACATCTAGCTTGGATACAATATGTGATACGGGTGAGTATGGAGGCCTTCAGTAGCCAATTGTACCACCTCTAGCTTGGATACAAGATGTGATATGGAGGCTTTGGTATCCTACTCTACTGCCTCTAGCTTGGATACAAAATGTGATATGTGCAGCCATGGGGGCTCTAGTACTCTGTTGTGTCGACTCTAGCTTGGATACAAGATGTGATACGGGCGGGCATGGAGGCTTTAGTACCCCATTGTATCACCTCTAGCTTGGATACTAGATGTGATGCGGATGGGCATGGAGGCTCTAGTACCCCGTTGTACTTGGATGCAAAGTATGATACAGGGGGCATGGAGGTTCTGTTACCCTGTTGTACCACCTCTAGCTTGGATACAAGATGTTATACGGGCAGGCATGGAGGCTCTAGTACCCTGCTGTACCACCTCTAGCTTGGATACAAGATGTGTTACAGGCAGACATGGAGGCACTAGTACTCTGCTGTGCCGCCTATAGCTTGGATACAAGATGTGATACAGGTGGGCATGGAGCCTCTAGTACCCTGTTGTACCACCACTAGCTTGGATACAAGATGTTATGGAGGCTCTAGTACCCTGTTGTACCACCACTAGCTTGGATACAAGATGTTATGGAGGCTCTAGTACCCTGTTGTACAGCCTCTAGCTTGAATACAAGATGTTATGGATGCTCTAGTGCCCTGTTGTACTGCCGATAGCTTGGATACAAGATGTTTTATAGGCAGGCATGGCTGCTCTAGCTTGGATACAAGATGTGATACAGGCGGCCTTGGATACAAGATGTCATGGAGGCTCTAGCACCCTGTTGTACTGTATATAGCGTGGATACAAGATGTGATACAGGCAGGCATGTAGGCTCTAGTATCCTGTTGTATCGCCTCTGACTTGGATATAAGATGTCCACGGGGACTTAGAGGGTCTAGTGCGCTATTGGCCGACATCTAGCTTGGATACAAAATGTTATACGGGCGGGCATGGAGGTTTTGATACCCTGTTGTACCACATATAGCTCGGATATAATATGTGAAACCGGGGAGTATGGAGGCCTTCAGTAGGCCATTGTACTGCCTCTAACTTGGATGTGATATGGTTGGGCATGGAGGCTCTAGCACCCTGTTGTACCGCCTCTAGCTTGGATACAAGATGTGATACGGGCAGGCATGGAGGCTCTAGTACCCTGTTGTACCGCCTCTAGCTTGGATACAAGATGTGATACAGGCAGGCATGGAGGCTCAAGTACCCTGTTGTACCGCCTCTAGCTTGGATACAAGATGTGATACAGGCAGGCATGGAGGCTCTAGTACTCTGCTGTACCGCCTGTAGCTTGGACACAATATATGATATGGGCGGGCATGTTGGCTCTGGTACCACCGCTGGCTTGGATATAAGATGTAATACATGGGGGCCTAGAGGATCTAGTACACCAGGGGTGGGCAATTAATTTTCCCATGGGGCCACATGAGAAATTGGAATGGTTTTAGAGGGCCAGACCAACATACGAAGGCTCCATGCACATTGCCTTAATGGGGCCGTATTCCAGCCGCCCGATTTGCGGCCAGAATACGGCCGCCATTGAAAATGAATGGCGCTGTAATACGGCGCGGTGAACACCCGGTGTTTCACCCCGTTTTACGGCGCGGCCCCCGTGTCTGCCAATGGAGAGGGGAGTGGTAAGGAGCACTCCCATCTCCACTCAGAAGTTACAGTGGCATCACTTAGGCCTCATGTCCACGGGGAAAATCGGGCCCGCTACGGATTCTACATGTAGAATCTGCAGCGGGTCCCTCCTGCCCCGCGGACATGAGCGCTGAAAATACAAATAAAAAGGAATTTACCTATCCGTAGCGGGCGGCGAAGCTCTGCTCTTCCTCACGGCCGGATCTTCTTTTTCGGCCGGCGGATGAATTCCTTACACCGGCGGCACGTCGCCGGCACATCGTCAACGTGCCGCGCGCATGCGCCGGGCACATCCGCCGAGCCGAAGCAAGGGAGATGCGGCCGTGAGGAAGAGAAGAGCTTCGCGGGCCGCTGCGGGTGAGTAAATCCTTGAAATTCCTATTTTAGGTCTCCCGCGGATCCGGACGGCTTCCATAGGCTTCAATAGAAGCCCGCGGGAGCCGTCCCCGCGGGAGACACGCACGAAAATGGAGCATGGTCCAGATTTTTTCATGCTCCATTTTTTTTTAAATCCCTTTTATTGACGATCCGCGGGTATTTATCTACCCGCGGGTGGTCAATGCATCCCTATGGGGTGCGGATCCGCGCGCGGGAGATCCGCTGCGGATTTTAAATCTCATTTTGCTTAGGGCTCATGTCCACGGGGAAAAGAAGAATTAAAATCCGCAGCGGATTTTAGCTCTTCTCCCGCGCGCGGATCCGCACCCCATAGGGATGCATTGACCACCCGCGGGTAGATAAATACCCGCGGATGGTCAATAAAAGTGATTTTAAAAAAAATGGAGCATGAAAAAATCCGGACCATGCTCCATTTTCATGCGGGTCTCCCGCGGGCTTCTATTGAAGCCTATGGAAGCCGTCCGGATCCGCGGGACACAAAAATCATATTTTACTTACACGCTCCGGTTCTTCTCTTCGGCGCCGCGCCATCTTCTCTCAGCCGCGGCCGGATCATTTTGCTTCGGCCCGGCGCATGCGCGGGGCACGTCACCGACGTCATTGTGCACATCCGCCGAGCCGAAGAATGAAGATCCGGCCGCGACGAGAGAAGATGACGCCGCCGCGAAGAGAAGAAACGGAGCGGATCGGAGGTAAGTTTATTCTCATTTATTCTTATTTTCAGCGCTCATGTCCGCGGGGCAGGAGGGACCCGCTGCAGATTCTACATGTAGAATCCGTAGCGGGCCCGATTTTCCCCGTGGACATGAGCCGTGGTGAGTCACCAGGACACTCTTTGCGGGCCGGTCCGAGCTATTCAGCGGGCCGGATGTGGCCCGCGGGCCGTGCTTTGCCCAGGTCTGTAGTACACTGTTGGACCGCATCTAGCTTGGATACAAGTTGTGATACGGGCGGGCATGGAGGTTATAGTACCCTGTTGTACCGCCTCTAGCTTGGATACAAGTTGTGATACGGGTTGGCATTATATGGAAAGGTAGATGTAGAGCGCCCCTGTGTGGTGATATACATGTAGGCACAGCAGCACTACTCTCCTCTGTGCATGCACTGAAAGACACAGCCATCTCCGTCTCATCATGTGACTTCTGAGCTCTCCACTAGGCCACGCCTCTTCGCTGCTTACTGGTGGGAGACTGCAGCACTTGTGGTTTCCAAGACAACAATCTCTCCGCCCATCTCATGTCATGTGACCGTAATATCAGCTGACCGGAAGTAGCTGTAAACATGGCGAGGAATGAGGAGAAGCAGCTGGGGAGGCTGAACCGTTTGTGGCTGCAGAAAGAGAAGGAAGGTGAGAGGCGTCTGCAGACATGTCTGTCCTTGTAACCTGCTCCTCGGCACCCCACTGTATCCTGCCTGGACAGGTGACCTCAGCTGACCCCGCCTTGTTCTCCCTGTGACCTCAGGCCTCCCATGTCCTCATGATGGCCTCATTCACTTACAGCATATCATCCTATATAGGGGGACCCCGACCACCCCCTGACGTGTTTTGCCCTGGTGAGGTGACTCATAGCTGCCACCATTGAGTCTTCTCAAGAGATCTGACCCAGGTTGTCCCCGCCATGTCCTTCCCAGTGTGCTGACCCCCTGTCCGCCCCCTGCCATGTCCTCCCTGATGAGGTGACCCGCTGTCTGCCCCCCCTGCCATGTCCGTCCCGGTGAGGTGAACCCCCTCTCTGCCTCCCGCCATGTCTTGCCCAGTAAATAGAGCCACTCTCTGTCCCTTGCCATGTCTTCCCCGGTGAGGTGATCCACTGTCTGCCCCTCAACATGCCCTTTCTGGTGACGGGATCCCCGCCATGTCCACCCCGGTGAGGGGACCCGCTGTCTCCTCCCCGCCATGTCCACCCCGGTGAGGGGACCGCTGCCTGCCCCTCGCCATGTCCACCCCGGTGAGGGGACCGCTGCCTGCCCCTCGCCATGTCCTCCCCGGTGAAGTGACTACGGCTGCTCTTTATCTCTTGGATTGTTCTCTTTACAGGAGGACGTGTGGCAGCCGTGTTCGCAGAGCGCCCCCACCTGGTGAGTGTCTGGAAAGGGAGGGAGGATGCAGTTAGGGCGCATTTACTAACCCCTGTGTTCTCTGCAGGCCGCTCTACACACCGCCGCCGACGTCAAGAAATGGATCCCAAGCATCAAGAGAGAGCTGGAGCATTACCTGGAGGTCCGTCGCCTCCGTCGTAAGACCCTCAAATGTTAAATATCTTGATGGTGTTGTGTCTCAATTTCTTATCACTTCAAGATCTCTGCTTGCTGTCAGCAACTGGAACCAGTAATGCTTAAAGCTGAAAATGGGAACCTCATCGTGATCTAATATGTGACACAGCTGAAGGTTTGTTACAAGTGTAGACAATCCTCTGTGAGCTAAACACATCAGCAGCAGAAATGTCTCTCTAGTCCTGATGGTTTGTTACAATGTATCAGTCTGCAGCCCAGGCCATTTACCTCACACAGGACTGTCTAGACTGGATATAACTGTAACAAACCCTCAGCTGTGACAAGTATATCAGGACTGGTTGTCAGTCTGTATATAAACTAGAATGCTTCCACTCACTGTCAGCAAACAGAGGTGTTGAAAATGGGAGGAATTGAAACACCAAAGGTATTGAACAGTTGCAGAAGGGTTGGCTGTACGCTAACGGACGGTGTATTCAAGCTGTGAACATTTATCACCACCATCATCCTTCGGGGGTGAATTAGTGCTTATTCACACTGGTGCGTGCGACGCAGGGCAGGGATACACGGACCGTTTCACCTACAATTTTTTTTTTGTCTGTATGATGCGTTTTTGTGATTAAAACGTTCAATATCAGATTTCCATCCGGTTTTCCCCACACGTGGCGTCGATAGTTAAATGCTTTTTGAATGGATTACACTCGCATGCAACTCACACGGCATAACGAACGGAGCAAAGCGCTTTTCTCTTTTCACCCTTCTATAGAAAATAACGGACTATTCTTGAAAGAGAATCGCCCAAAAAATAGGGAATGCAGAATTTTTTTCTTAAGGGCTTCTTCACACCGGTGAGTTTTAGCTCCATTATCTGGCAATGATAGTCATTTGATTTTATTGCTTTCGTTTTCACTCCTTTTTTTGGGGGGGGGGGGGGGGGGTGAATACTACGCCCGACAAAAGATAGTACTTGCCCGCATGTAGTTAAATAGTACGTGCGAGAAAGATAGCGGAAAGGTAGTTTGTTTTTTTTTCAAACCCCCGCACTATGGCATAGCGTTAAGCGTAGTTGCACATAACCCCGCTTGTTTTCGACCTTAAGGCTGATTTCACACAGGCGACCATGATATCGCGCTCGGGAGCGTTTGTTTTTCCACGGATGTGAGGCAATTTTGTATCAGGAAACGCCGCATATCACTTTGGGGAAGTGGCGATCGCCAAGTGTCTCCCATTGTTTTCAATGGGCAATGTTTTTGCCGACCCTATTGCAAGCAATGGACATGCGGGGGGAAAAAATTAAAAATCACTCAGGTGTGCACGATGCCATTCAAAACAATCGAGTTTATCTTCATCTGAGATATGGGCATCTCGAACTATTTTCTCGGCCGTGTGAAAGCGGTCTAAGAGTTCTTTTCAGATGAGCCAACTTCTCCTTTGGGCGAGTGATGTCGCCACCAGCTTCTTCGCTCGTTCATCCTGTTTATACAGGCTGACACATTGTTGGCTCGTTCCAATGAGAATCGTTCCGTAGTTCACATACGCTGTATAAGCGATTAAACGAGCGCTCTTTAAACCGAATGATTATTGAACCAGCTGACGATGGTTTTTATCCCCACGTGAACGATTATCGCTTGTTGTTCAGTCATTGGTTGAGTTTAGACTCACTTTTGCTCAATTGAATGATTTTTAGAAATCTAATCATTCCGTCTAGAAGCAGCTGATTTCGGACTCTCGACACCAGAGGAAAGTCGCTTGTGTGAATTAATGTATTCAAATGAATGAGTTCTTTTCGTGCGACTTCTGTCCATCTCAGCGTTAGACAGAACTTATGTGGGGAAAATCACCCTCTTAAGTTGGCGAGGGTCTGACCGCTGGGATCCCACCCCGTCCCTATCATTGGTCTCTGTTCCTCCATCTAGTAACAGACCCAATCGCTCTCCTTGCAGCAGTCGCAGCTGATTCACTATTCTGAAAGGAAGATTGAAGAATTCCAGGAGAAGATCGACGCTCTGAAGAAGGAGTACCAGCGCTACCTGTGGAAGCTGCGCCGCCTGGATCCATCCTGCAAGGAGCATCCGTGGAAATTGAGGGGATACACAAGGAAAAGGACAGCTGACGGCAAGTTGCCATCATGGGTGAAAGCAGGTGGGTGTAGTGGTGTACAGGGAGATCGAGAGGTGACCAGATAATTTTTAACCACTTCTGCCTTTTTCTTTCCCTGGTACATATCGTTCAATGAGCGCTATGTACTAAGATGTGAGAGTTTCTGCCACTATGTGACCCAGCAAGCATGTGCCCGCCGGGTGCCCCGTTACAGCAAAGCTAGCTGCAGGGTCCTACAGACCCGGATCACCTCTGCTATGCCTGCCCCAGCTACAATGGAAATAAGTGTCAATGTCCATGACCTCCAGAGCTCTTATGTGACATCATGGGGGACAGAGGTGGTAAAAAAAATACAAAAATAAGTTTAATAAAATAGAACTATATACATTAAAAAAATGACCCGAAGCCGACGCCAACCAAAACCATTGCTGCATGCACCCTGTAATCCAAAACCATACATATTATATATCAAAACGTACAAAAAAAAAGGACCCATTCCTGTACGTTATTTTAGCGTAAATTTACTAATTAAAAAACCTCAATGTTAAAAATCATTTTTTAATCCCAATAAAACTAAAAACAAATGAGGAAAAAGTCAGTGAAAAACTATAGCCTTACATGTCACATTTGGAAGCTAAAGAAAAAAATGAGGGCAGTTAAACCACCACATGGGTAAAATCCCTAAAAAGTGTCTGGTCCTTTAGATACAAAACAGCCTGGTCCTTAAAGGGTTAAGGGACAAGAAAAATGAAATCCCAGATACCTGCCGCTGATATTTGCTTCCATTGTTAGGTGGGCGCCCCGATGATGCTCTGCTCCCTATACCCCTCCTATCCGACAGCATGACTACCGAGCTGAGTGACCCTGCCGAGGAGGAGGAGGAGGAGGAGGAGGAGAGTAGTCTCAGGACCAGAGGACATGAAGCAGCCGCTGCGCCGGACCTCAGCAGCGTCAACCTTCCATGTCAAGACGCTCCTTTGGAATTCAGTAATGTCAGGTCTCACCCCAAAGACGTCTGGAGGAGGTCATCCTATAACACTGGAACGGACACCACCAAGAAACTGAAAGACATTCTCCTGTCAAACCCTCCAGACCAAAAGGGAATCCAGCCTGCAGGAAAAAGCATGGTGGATAGGACTGAAGATCAACCTACTGGCGTTAAGAGCGGAGGGATCCTGGGTTTGGATTGTTACTCCTCTTCTGAGGAAGACGATTGATGTTCAGATGGTCTAGAGCCGTGGCACTTTTCACAGACTGATTTTTCTGCCACCATATGGAGGATTTACTATAAAAGTCATTGTGTGATACGATTTTCATAGCAAAAACCTCTCCATTCTAATAAAGGAGTCATCAGGCACTGAGAGCAGGAGGGTTATAGTTTATCACAATCTGTACAGGGGGTCTGTCCTTCCTGTGAAGGGTTAAGGGCACCTGGTGCCAGTTTTAGCCCAGTACATCAATACTAGCGCAATAGTAGAGTTGGTCTTTCCCAGACTATTTTTTTTTTATGAAGGTTGATAAAAGTGGTTTGACTATTTCCCATGCCGGATGTAAATAAAGGGGCGTGCCAGACTGTCTCCACTCCCATTTATTTTTTCTACTCTTCCGCTTTACAGCCTCCTGTGCCATCATCCATGCACCGCTCTGAAGTGTCGCGCCAGCGCTGTGCAGATAGGCTAGTTGATTCTAGCTTATTCGCGCAAAAGCTGAGAGCCGACTACACATCACTGGTGCGACACTTCAGAGCGGCGAATGGATGACTCCTCCGACGTCACAGGAGGCTGGAGAGGCGGACTGGTGAAAAAAAAAAGTGAGCAGAGACGCTCAGTTTACATACGGCATGTTAACTATGCAGACCTCCTAGGCCGGTCTGACTGGACCAGATTGGAATTGCGGATTCCACGAGCGTATGATTCGTGGATCAAATGTATTGATTTATGCAGTTCCAATCACATTAGCGCATCGGAATTGTATAATCTGTGAGCGGAAAATAAAGTGCAGCCTGTTCTATTTTACTCCGGTTATCCGCAGCATAAAGCCTATTGTGTGTGAGCCGCGGGTATCTGCGTCATTGCGGGAAATATAAACAAAACGCGTACGGTTACTGCCTGTGTGAATACACGGTCATATGCAGTACAATTATGCAGCCATACGCAAGGTTATGGCTGGGCTCATAGTTATACCCGCACTGGATTCCACTTACGGCCATGTGAGCCCGCCATATACAGGTACGCTTTTATCAGCCTTAAAGGGGTTGTCCCGCAGAAGCAAGTGCAGTTATGGCCATATTAATGCACTTTGTAATATACATCGTGCATTAAATATTTGCCATATAGAAGTTATATACTTACCCCCTTCCGGTGCTGGCGTCCCTGTCTCCATGGCGACGACCAAACTTCTCCTCTGGTCGCCGGAACAGTTGCACTTGCGCAGAGAGGAATCCTCCTCGGGATGGTCCGGGCTCACGAGCTGCGTCCTGGCTCCTCCCCCTTCTCAGCATCATCGCATAGCTCTGCCCCGTCACATGGTGCCGATCAGCCAATGAGGTGGCTGGAATAGGCAGTGGAGCGCAGACAGCAGAAGAACATCCACGGTGCACCATGGGAGAAGACTCGCGGTGCACTGTGGGAGAAGACCAGCAGCAGCCATCTTGGAAAGAAGATTTTTTAAAGTTGCTGAACGGGGATTCAGGTAAGGGAATATATATATTTTTTTTAATAACACCTGGCAGCAGTATTCCTTTACAGGTACTGGGCAAAAAAAAAATTTCTCTTTAGGCGCAGGACAACCCCTTTAAGCAGTGAGGGAAAGACGGAGACGATTGTATTCTTGTGCTGGGATTGGTAAACTGGTGTCAGGTTCCCTTTAAAGGGCCTCCGGTAGTACAATAAATACATGAGGGCGCTCAAAACTGATGTAACGGGGAGTCTGAAGAGGTATGTTTTATACTCCCCCGTTACTGCGAAGCGCACCTGCGAACAGAGCTTGACTCTTTGCCGGCAGCTGTTTGTGCCCACTCTCCCATTGATCGCTATGGGAGAGCGGGCAGTCTTCTGAAATGAGTCAAGCTGTGTGCACATCAAGTCCACGGGGACCCAAGGCAGGACGGGTGAGCATAAACCAGACCTCTCTGCACTCCTTCCTCACCTTCCAGAACCATAATGAAGTTTATTTTGCTTAAGGTGCTGACAGCGGCCCTTTAACTTCAATATACCCATGACAACACTTAAGCCCCATATACACGCAACAAATATTTCTCAGACAATGTCGTTTGAGCGATAATCGTTGTGTGTGAATGCTACCATATTTTTTGTTTTGATGATTTTCAGTTAAGCTTAAAATCCAATCCTTCGGATAGAGAGCTGATAGCAGGGACTGCATGCTGTGATTCTCTAAGGGAGCGCTGATAACCTATTTTGCTGCAGTCTTGTGGAAAAACAAAGGGATTGTATGCAGATAACAGACCACCTGCTGTTATCTGCATACAACGAAGGGAGGCTTATTTACATGCAAATGAAACTAATAAGCAGCTTATGCAAAATGGTCACACAAACTGTCATTCTCCTTATCTTATGAACGAACTTTTAGTGATCATCTTTGAGTGCAAATGGAGCTTAATGCCTCTTAATGCCTCCTGTCCACGGGCGTTGCGAAGTCCCGCGGCAGATCGCCGCCCGGGAGCAGAAGCCACACATGAATCTCCGCCGGTCAGGCTAATCTGATAGGCTGACCGCAGAGAATCGGGGCAATTTGCAGCAATGCTAAGGAAAGCTTCGGCCGGCGTGATTCGCCGGTGGCTTACCGCCGGCAAATACACGTTCGTGGACAGGGGGCCTTACTCCACTATAAGGACAGTGCAGTGGATTCATCAAGGTAGCCAGAGTGGTTACAATAAAGGCTAGTCAGGTTCTGGATTCACAAAGCTAGTACGCAGATAGGAAGTGTTGTCATAGGAACAGAAGTGTAACATTTTCTGTTTAATGAACAGGTAATAGCTATAATACACAGTCTATACAGGAGCCCGAGGAGCCAGATCATGACTGACGCTAAGGGCCCATTTACACACAAAGATGAACGCTCAATAAGATGACTTTTGAGCGATCATTTTGCATAAACTACTAATTGGTACTAATACCTGTTAGTAGCTTATTAATGTGTGTGAGCCGCTGGGAGATGTAGTCAGAGAACAGTGGGTGGTCTGTTCTCTGAATACATTCCCTTTGTTCTGCTGTAGAGCTGACAATGAAATAATGTTATCAGCGTTTCCCGCGTAGAACACAGCGTGAAGTCCCTGGGATCAGCTCTTCTGCTGAACGATGGATTTTATCATTTTGAAGAAAAGTGAAAGATGGGCACATTTACACGCAGCGATTATGGCTCAAAAGATGGCTTTTGAGCAATAATCGTTGTGTGATAAAGGGCCTTAAGGTTCCTTTTACACGGAGCAACTGATCGTCAGCACAAGTGAAGGATGGCAGATTTGCTTGTGCAGCCCGTTTCTACTGGCTGATAGTCATTCTTTCACTTCTGTGAACGGACAAACGAGAAGTGAACTAATTCTCGTTTACTCATCGGCCGTATTTACACTGTACGGTTATTGTGCCCCCACTCATCCGGTGTCTCCAGCAGGTCATGGGCACAGCGTTGATTTGGGAAGTAATGGGTCACTGCGGTTCATAGGCTGTTGCCTCATCACTTGTAGAGCATTGTGGCTCAAGTACTTTTACTCAGTCGTCTATAATCCATGTAAATTATTAAACATTTTTTCATCTCCCCCCCCCCCCCTTTTCAAAAGGCCCAAATTTACATCACTGGAAAAATCAATAATGTCCGACTGGTGTATACCAAACATAATCCCCACCTGTCCTCGTTACATTACTAATTAATACAACTCAGGCTTGCTCAACATCTCTTCAGTACAATGATTCACTGACAGTCTATATTATACTCCAGAGCTGCACTCACTATTCTGCTGGGGGAGTCACTGTATACATACATTACTTATCCTGTACTGATCCTGAGTTACATCCTGTATTATACTCCAGAGCTGCACTCACTATTCTGCTGGTGGAGTCACTGTGTACATACATTACTTATCCTGTACTGCTCCTGAGTTACATCCTGTATTATACTCCAGAGCTGCACTCACTATTCTGCTGGTGGAGTCACTGTGTACATACATTACTTATCCTGTACTGATCCTGAGTTACATCCTGTATTATACTCCAGAGCTGCACTCACTATGTACATACATTACTTATCCTGTACTGATCCTGAGTTACATCCTGTATTATACTCCAGAGCTGCACTCACTATTCTGCTGGTGGAGTCACTGTGTACATACATTACTTATCCTGTACTGATCCTGAATTACATCCTGTATTACACTGCAGAGCTGCACTCAGTATTCTGCTGGTGGAGTCACTGTGTACATACATTACTTATCCTGTACTGATCCTGAATTACATCCTGTATTATACTCCGGAGCTGCACTCACTATTCTGCTGGTGGAGTCACTGTGCACATACATTACTTATCCTGTACTGATCCTGAATTACATCCTGTATTATACTTCGGAGCTGCACTCACTGTGTACATACATTACTTATCCAAAGTTAATTCCTGTATTATACTCCACCAGCAGACTAGTGAGTGCAGCTCTGGAGTCACTGTGTACATACATTACATATCCGTCCGTGGGATGGAGCCCTTAAGGTATCTTTAGATGGGCGATAGTCTCTCAGATGAGTTCCTTCAGGTACTGTTGGCCCGTGTACACACGGCCAGCGACACAGCACTGAGCAAGAAGTCGCTTGGTTGTCTCTAGTCGTTCCATTTCATCTCATTGAAACAGAATGACTGCTGAGCGGCTTCTCACTCGTGTAAAGAGGAGTCACTCAAAATATGAGCGCCAGGCTATTTATACTTAATGGAGAAAGTAGGCCTGAATGATCCCTAGGCCTCTCCGCCTCCATTCATTTGCAGGACTATCCTTCCTCGATGGTCGTTGGAATAGCAATACTGTGTAACAGCAATGCTGTGTAAAGTACTTTTACATCCTGTATTGTACTCCAGAGCTGCACTCACTATTCTGCTTGTGGAGTGACTGTGTACATACATTACTTATCCTGAATTACATTGCTTATTATACTTGATCGGACGTCGGGGGCTGAAAGTAGAACTACAAAGTAAATCTGCTTCCAGAGTTCAGTATAAAGGGGCTGTTTTTATTGAAGACCCCTTCTACTAGACCGTATAATGACATTGAGTTAATACTGGGGGGCATCTAGTTAGGTGAGAGAGTGGAGAGCTGCTGCACAGAGTGTCTCCCGATCTGGAGGACCCGGCCCATCCATAAAATCACTGAACACAATAGAAACAAGCATTGAGTCCTTATACGATAAGAGGCGGTGGCCCAGGATCAGAGCTGGTGGTCCGGGACCCCCAAGCAGCAGGACTCCCACAAGTCCAACGGTATAATTCCGAGTCACTGATGAACAATCACTCTCCTTAAAGGGTTAACACAAGATATGAACATGTCCATTGTCCATCAGACACAAGGTTCACTCCCCTCCTGTGCCTCCAGGTGGCAGCGCGTCCTCCGGCTCGTTCCCCTCCTTCAGATCTGTAAAACTGTTGAGAAAATAATCCTCGATCCTGCTCAGGAATTCATCTGCGAACGCGGTACAGGCCGAATTTACAAGCGTCCTCCGCAAACACGTCAGGAGCTGCAACCATAACAGAGGGGGCGGTTAAAACAAGGACATACGTATCACATGGCACCCAAGTACTATTATCCTGACTTAGGTTTTATACTCCAGTCGCATCCAAAGCTGCATCTGGAATAACCGAACGGTATAGCTGGGGGTCAGATAAAGCTCAGCTGCAGTGCATTCTGGGTGACCTATTTTACAGTTAGGCCGACTGCAGACGGGCAGAAATTCTGCGGCGGGATTCCCCGCAGAATTTCCGCCCCTGGGCGCCTGCATAGGATTGCATCACACGCAATCCTATGCAGACGGCCGCGGTTTGTCTGCGCAAAATCACGCGCAGCAAACAAACCGCGGCATGCTCCAATTCTGTGCGGGTCTCGCGGAGCCCCGCACAGAAACGTCACTCACCGCCTGCCAGCTCCGCTGTGCGCGTGCACCAGCAGCCGACACATGAAAGAGCCGGAGCTCCGGGAGCGGGTGGGTCCGCGGTGCTCTCTGCAGGCGCTCGGGTCGGGTCCCGCTGCAATTCTCCTCACAGCCGGATCCGACCCGGTCGTCTGCAGGCGGCCTTACGTGATATAACAGGTCAGGCAAAACCACTTGACAGATGCAAAGAAACCAACACATCACTGAATGCAGCTCTGGCTGTGACTGGAGTATACTACTACTAAGTGATCTGAAGTAAGCCGAGTGTTTGTACAGTTGCTTCCTCGCTGTGCGGCCTGGACTTAGCGGTTAATTTAGTCGTTTCTCTTGTTTTTACTTCGCAGTAAGATTTTTTTCATCCCCTAAAAATAATTCTAGTAGAATACAGGAAACGTCTGATGGTGGAGGATACGGGTAATGCGGGAGGAGGATTACAGACGATGGACAGCTTTCAGAGAAATACTGAAATCCCGACATTTTCTGTATTCGGTGACATTTCTTTAAACTGAAACCCAATAATATGGAAATCTCACGGAGTTAAACACAGGCCTATGCCAGATTAGAAGGAAATGACCTCCGTCTGGAAAAGAGTGGCAGATACCAGAAAGTGAAATTTGCCTGGAATTAAAGGGATTGTCCCACTGCTGGCTGTTTTGCTGCAGTAAGCAGACAGCCCCGTACGTTGTGCAGTGGCCCGGGTTGGTACTGCAAGCTGAAGCACACGACTCAGTCTACAGTACCAACCAGGCACAGTGTACAGGGGTGTCTGCTTCCTGCAGCAAAAACAGACAGAAGTGGGACAACCCCCTTAAACTGTGGTCCCCCATGTTGGGTGCTGAGGCCTCACCCACTATACTATGCAGAGTTGGGTTTGTCCTAGCACTATGAGGTTTCCTGCATCCAGTGAGTCGGTAAAAGAGTATTCCCACCCCATTAGATTATCCCCCCAACCATAGCGGTCAGACGTCCACCATGGCCCAAGGTGAGAGCAGTGGAGCGCATATACATCTCTGCTCCAAGGAAACCTCCAGAGTGCTCCGCTATCGCCAGAGGTCCCACTGAAGTCAACGGAGCTAGGGCATCCAGTCAGCTGTACTACAACAGTGGAGCTTCTGCCAGTGATATCATATTGTGTATGTAACAATATGGAAACGCCTGACACTATATACAGTAAGCAGAATGGCTGCCGGTATTGTGCAGGTGACTTTCAATGTAGCGGATATCTGCATATATAACATTAGGGGGTGATATAGCGCCATCTGCTGCTGGTTTGTGAAATGTCGCCATCTGGCCTAATCTTGAGGTTTCTACAGTCTCGGCTGTTTGGAGGTTCCCTACGGAGCCTCAGACACAGATTTTTATTAAAATCCAGGACCGAGTAGGTGCGTTATTCCATCCTGGAAAACGCCAGAAGGCTTGACAGAAGCCGGATAACCCCATTAAGGTCAGCGTGCTCCATGTCCTGCATTTCAGTCCTGTAGCAAAGAACTTTTCGTTTCCCGGGCCCGGAGATGGGACAAGTAAAAGGAAAACCCTAACAGTGATGTGAATGAGCCCCAGTGGTGGAATAGTTATATGGGCTCGGGCGATATTAACCCCTTGACGTTAGGGGGTGGGGTGCAGTAGACTCGGCAGTAGAGCCCACCCTATACCCCTGTGTAAACCACCTGAAGCCCAAACCTGTTTAAGGATGCAGCCTGTTTCGGACCAAAGATGAGATTATTTATTTTTTCATCTCCACTTTTCAAAAGCCGTAACATTTTTTTTCTGTGGACATAACTGAACGAGGGCTTCTTCTGTGCGGGCCGAGCGGTTGTTTTCATTGGTGCTATTTTTGGGACCATAAAATGTATAAACTTTGATACATTTTTTTTGGAGGACATTAGAAAAACACAAAAAAAATATATATTTTTTTACAGCGTTAATTCTGCAGTGTAAATGACGCAGTAACTTGTTCTGTGGGTCGGCACGATTATGACAATAAAATTATATATTTTTTAGGACTTTCTACCTTTGCGCAATAAAAACTTTTTGGAATTTTTTTTTTTCTCGCATTGCTGCATTCAAAGACCCGCGACTTTTCCATTTTTCCTCCCCAAACAGTCTACTTACTGTACTTCTCCACGCTCATCTACTGGCTTCTGCAGTCCCCCGGGTCACCTCCCCTCAAGCCTGACGGATCCTCTTCTTCCTGTGATGTTGCGCACATTCTCGGCAGCCTCCTTCCTGCAGGTCAGTTGAGGCTATGTCAGAAGCGACATAGTGATCACTGCTTAGCAGGGAGCGCCGAATGCTATGCCAGGCTAATGACGAGACTGCGCATTAGACCAGGTGTTGGCATTACCTGCTAGGCAGTGAACACTACGTCGTTAGTGACATAGCCTAAACTGACCTGCAGGAAGGAGACTGCTGAGAATGTACGCAACGTCACAGGAAGAAGAGACGGAACTGGAGCCAGGAGAAAATTGGTGAAGAGAAGGTGCGGTGAGTAGACTGCCTCATGAGGAATAGGAGAGTATTGAGTTTTTTGTTTTTTTTAATGACAAAACCCCTTTAATAGGGTTTGCCATGAGGGATAAAAAGTGAGTTTAATTTATTTTACTGATGCGGTGAAACCAGACATTAGTTCGGGCAGTTTTTTAAACAAAAAAGAGGGAAGGGGGGGCACTTTTTTTTGTAATAATTTTTTTAGTTTACATTTGATGCTCTTTTGGGGGGGCATCCAATAAACCAGTGATAGCATGATTACACAGATAAGCTCTAATACACTGCAGCGTATTATCAGGCAATCACAGGCAATGGCAGACTTGGACACCATTGGCTGACGCAAGGCCATTGACATCACAAAAGGCAGTTCCCTCTGTGAATATCATACATGCTGTAATCAACACGGATCACGGCATTACAGGGTTAAAAGTGGGATCAGTGTTATCACCAATCCATGTTGATGCAGCAGGAGGGTGAGAGCTCAGTTTCTGAGCCCGGACGATCTATAGGTTATAAATGTATGCCCATTTGTGGGCACTGCTTCCCAGCCAGAACGTCCATTTACATCCTGAGCCGGGAAGTGGTTAAACACTTAGATGCTGCGGTCTACATTTACCGTGGCATCTAAGCTGTTAGCAGGGGACCCTCTACCATCCAATCAGCTGTAACATATTTGCAGGGGAGCTCCACATCAGACAACAATTTTTTTCACTTAGCCCCTTGAGCGGGCACATGAAAGTTCCTAGGAACGTAAAAAGGCCCTTTAATGGCGTTTATAAAATGTCTGAGGTCAGGCAGATCAGGAAGAGTTTACAGCAGCACAGAGCATTGCAGGAAATACATGTGAGAGAAGGGTGATGATGCCAGCACCTGGCTTATCTAGGGTCAGCTAGGGGGGAGGCCTCAGGGGCTTTTAGTATTGGGACTACTTTAATGATACTTTATGACAAACACCCACCTTTTGTAAACAGGTCAGGTCGCAGTCTTGTCGAAAGCGCCTGTTCATCGGAACGCTGCTGCTTGGAAGAGAAAATATATATATTAGATCCGTCTCGTCTCATTCACCAGAGCTTCAATCCAGGGAACAGAATCAGTCAGCGTTCGCCTGCCTGCAGTCACTCCTAATGGAGGCGATTACAAGTGAGATATAACGTCTAATCCAATATCCCATTACACGCGTGCGGTGATCAATGTCCGGCTCTCACGCGGTAAAAGGAAAAATAATTAACCCACAAATTGCATTAGGATTCATTAACCGGCTACAAATTAAGGGAGCAAGAAAATAGAAGTGTCAGCTGGAGCGTTTCAGGCGCGGGATCGGTCGATACCGCCTCTACTGTAGGGGTCGCGCTTAATGCATTATAACGAAGCAGCTTTGCAATACGTGTTAAAGGGGTTGTACCAGAATCACAAATAATCCCCCATCGTAGGATAGGGGATAACTTGCTGATCGATACGGGTCCGGCCACCGAGACCCCTAAAGATCTTGAGAACAGGGGGACTGTGTCCCCATCAGCCTGTCACTCCAGGGTCTTCTCCCACAGCAGTGATGGCAGAATGAATGCAGCGCTGTCATGTGCGGCCGCTGCTCCATCTCTTTCAATAGAACTGACAAATATACTCAAGTGCCGCCCGGCTATCTCCGCAGTCCCAGTGGAAGCGAATGGAGTGTCAGCATACTTGTGTGACCCGCACTCCATGCAGTCTCCTCCTCACTGCGGGGGGTGCAGTAAGTCCGCAGGAAGGGGTTTAAGAAGTCAGACCTCCATCAATCAGCAAGTTATTCCCTATCCTGTGAATAGGGAATAACTTGTAATTCTGGTACAACCGCTTAACCCCTCGGTGACGGAGCTTTCTTGCTTTTTTCACCATTTTCGTTTTTTCCTCCTCTTTTTAAAAAAATGATAACTCCTTTATCCATCGACGTCGCTGTATGAGGGCTTGTTGTTGTTTGCGGGACAAATTGTATTTTTCAGTGGTACTATTTAATGTACCATATAATGTAGTGAAAAACTTTTAAAAAATTCTAAGTGGAGAGAAATAGAAAAAACACTTTCAGCCATTTTTCACTGCGTCCTGTTTCTACGGCGCACAAACTGCAATAAAAGTAAGATGATAACTTTATTCTTTGGGTCAGTACGATTACTACGATAACAAACTTGTAAAGTTTTTTTTTGCTGTACTACTTGTATTTTTCAAAGACATTTAGATTTTTTTAAATTATTTTCTCCGCCATCTTCTGTGCGCAATAAGTTTCTTACATTTTTCCGCCAATGTAATTGTGTGGGGCTCTTTTTTTGCGGGATGTCCTGCAGTTTCCGTTGGTACTATTTTGGAATACATACAACTCTTTGATTTTATTACATTTTTTCCGGGAGATAGGATGACCGAAAAAATGCATTTCTGGAGTTTTTTCCTCAAATGACATTCACCGTGCGGGGTAAATAATGCGGTACTTTGATAGACTGGACTTTACGGACGCCGCAATAGCAAATATGTATTTTTGTTTTATGATTCAGATTTTTTTAAATGATAAATATGGCAAAAGGGGAGCGATTTAAACTTATTCCCTTTTTTTTTTTTTTACTATTAGTAAAACTTTATTGATCTCATTTATTTATTTATTTTTAAGTGCCCCTGGGGGTCCACAATTTGCGATGCTTTGATCGCTCCTGCAATATGATGTAATGCTACAGAATTACATCATACTGCAATCTGACAGGCGGCCTATCAAGCCACGCCACAAGGATGGCTTGATCAGTCTGCTTAGGCAGCCTGCAGCCTTTCAGAAGGACCCCAGCTGTCATGACACCCACATGTCGCGTGGCGGGGAAGAATTGACAGTGACATTTAAAGGGTTAATAGTGCCGCGCAGATGATTGCAGCTATTGCCCACGGGTGTCAGCTGTATAAACAGCCAACGCTGTATGAAGAGTGGTCGCTCCCTGCGGTCTCTCTTCATACATACCCAGATGCTGTATGACGTAAATATATGTCCTGGAGCGTTAAGGGGTTAATACTGCAAAGTTGCTTTATTTTAATGCATTTTGAAAACATTATTGATAACGATGGCTTGTAAATTGTTACCTACAAGTTCTGCTCTTGGGGCCGCCTACAGTTTGTTGATGGAAGTTGCATTCATCTCAACAGTGCCTCTGCAGGAGGCAGGAAGCATTACATGGCGACCATTGAAATCCCCTCCAGAATGAGAGCCATGCAGGCCTCTGCTCTGAATAAGGGCTCCGTCACACGAACGTATTGTTACATCGTATTATGCGCACAAAATACGCTGCACCAATCTGCCATAGGCGGCCATGTTGCCACTCAGATATATCTTGCCGAATCTGCGCACAATAAAGATCGCAGCGTGTTCCATCTCGGCACGTATTACATGTGCATACGTGCTAAAATAGTGAATGGCGATCAGCGGCAGGCAATGTCATTGTGTCATCGCACAAATGCCCGATGCAGTGAATTATGCTTGTGTCAAGCCGCCCCACTAGCTGGATCCCGCTAATATACTTTACCGGACCCCCTATATCAATGACAACCGTGTCATTCCCGTCAGCCGGCGTCCGTACCTGTGGGAATGTCCGTACTTCTCAATCATCCATCTTGTCTTCTCAAACACCATTTCCCAGCGAGGCTCTCCGGGGCGATGCTCTACATCAAACCTGTACGGTATCCCTTTAAGAAAGGAGACAAGTCAGCGAACTTCTGCCACCAACAGAACAAGAGACGACACCAGACAGGTACAGGAGCCGGGATTGTTACAGTGTGTCAGGTAAGCTGAATTTGTATATGTAATGAAAGCAAGCAGAGATACTGAAAATGGTCAGTAACAGACAAAGCTGATTGTATTATGCACTTTACACAGTTTTATGCCATAAAAAAAGGCCACAATTTTGTGGCTTTTTATGACAGTTGTTACCTCCCCTCTAAAAGCAGGCAGGACCTCAGGCTTGTGCCTCTTCACACATTAGTCACTCTGAGCCCGCTGCAGTTCACTTTCACCGGCGTACTAAATGCGCTCTAAATAAATGTGCCCCAAAGTCTATTAGAAAGTTGCAGATCTTTTCATTGTACAATGATTAACCCTTTACTGACCAGCCTATATTGCACATTAACCCCTTAAGGCAGTGTTCCCCAACTCCAGTCCTCAAGGCACCCCAACAGGTCATGTTTTCTGGATTTCCTCAGAGTTGCACAGGTGATGCAATTATTGTCAACTTCAGACACTACGGGTGTTCTTACTATAGATTTTGAAAACATGACCTGTTGGGGTGCCTTGAGGACTGGAGTTGGGAAACACTGCCTTAAGGACACATCCCTTTTTTTACCCCCTATTTTCATTGTTCGCGCAGAAAATTTTATGAAGTTTTAGTTACTTCAGAGGAACCGAGGAATAAAACATGTATACACATAGAAGCGTTAGATTCTCCTCAGGCTGCATGTCCCAATGTCCCTCTGCAGTATGTGCCACCCCTCCCACTCTCCTCACTTTTTATTCTTGAAAGTAACGCCCCTTTTCTTCAACTTCACCCCTAGCCTGTAGTTTGCAGCCTCTTCTTAGCCTTAGGCCCAATGTCCACGGGCAAATTAGAATTATTAAATCTGCGCAGGTGACCCGCACGCATGATCTGCGCCCATAGGGATGCATTGAACACCCACAGGTAATTAAATACCTGCGGATGTCATTTTTCCTTGACGCGCGGATTGCACGTGTAGGAAAACACCCGCAGTATGCTACATTTCGTGCGAGTCTTCCGCGGCTTCCATTGAAACATATGGGAGCCATGCTGTCCTGTGGCACACCCGCAGTTGCATTTCTGCTGTGCCGCGGGAGAGCTGTTCAAAAAAAGAAACAGATGTGCTAGGCGCATGCGCGCTACGCAAACCAGCATGCCGAGCACATCCACCGGGACAAAGAAAGAAGATCTGGCCCCGACAGGCGGCACATCGGCAGCATATGGGCAGGTGAGTAGATCTTATTTTTAGGCCTCATGTCTGCGTGAAAGGAGGGGCCTGCTGTGGGATTCTGCATGGAGAATCCACGCAAACCTGATTTTCCTCTTGGACATGAGGCCTAAAATGCATGATCCATCCCTGCAGTTCATGGCCACTTCATTATATACCTTGCAGCCTTTCAGTATATGCATACAAATGCCAGTTAGATTCTCCTCAGTATATACACAGAGGTGAGGTAGATTCTCCTCAGTATATACACAGAGGTGAGGTAGATTCTTCTCAGTGTGTCCGCCCGCCATATATATATATATATATATATATATATATATATATATATATATATATATATATATATATATATATATATATATATATATATATATATATAATATATATATATATATATATACACAAATATATATATATATACAAATATATATATATATACATATATATATATATATACACATATATATATACACACATATATACACACACATATATACACACATACATATATATATACACACACACACACACACGTGGGGTAGATTCTCCTCAGTACACACACACACACACACACACACACACGTGAGGTAGATTCTCCTCGGTATATACACACACACACACAGGTGAGGTAGATTCTCCTCAGTATATACACACAGTGGTAGATTCTCCTCAGTATGTATGTATGTATATTATATACACACACACGTGGGGTAGATTCTCCTCATTACACACACACACACACACACACACGTGAGGTAGATTCTCCTCAGTATATACACACAGTGGTAGATTCTCCTCAGTCAGTATGTATGTATGTATGTATGTATGTATATTATATACACACACGTGAGGTAGATTCTCCTCAGTATATACACACACACACACAGATGTGGGGTAGATTCTTCTCAGTACACACACACGTGAGGTAGATTGTCCTCGTATATATATATATATATATATATATATATATATATATATATATATATATATATATATATACACACACATACATACATACATACACATATACATATACATACACACACAGGTGACATAGATTCTCCTCAGTATATATACACACATACACACACAGGTGACGTAGATTCTCCTTTGTATATATACACACACAGGTGAGGTAGATTCTCCTCAGTATATACACATTGATGTGAGGAAGATTCTTCTCAGTATATACACATAGAGGTGAGGTAGATCAGTGCTCCCCAACTCCAGTCCTCAGGGACCACCAACAGGTCATGTTTTCAGGATTTACTCAGTATTGCACAGATGACGTAATTATTGTCGGTGCCTCAGACATTGCCACAGATGTTCTTACCATAGGATATCCTGAAGAGAATCTACGTCACGTGTGTGTGTGTGTGTATATATATACACACACACATACATATACACACACACACACGGGTGACGTAGAGTATCCTCAGTATATACACACAAAGAGGTGAGGTAGATTCTCCTCAGTACACACACGCACACAGAGGCGAGGTAGATTCTTCTCAATATACACACACACACACACACACACACACACACACAGGTGAGGTAGATTCTTCTCAATATACACACACACACAGGTGAGGCAGATTCTCCTCAGGATATACACACACAGGTATATTCTCCTCTGTGTGTGTGTGTGTGTGTGTGTGTGTGTGTGTGTGTGTGGTGTGTACTGAGGGAAATCTACCTCACCTGTGTGTGTGTGTATTGAGGAGAATCTAGCTCACTTGTGTGTGTATATATACGGAGAATCTACGTCACCTGTGTGTGTGTATATATACTGAGGAGAATCTACGTCGTGTGTGTGTGTGTGTGTGTACGTGTACTGAGGAGAATCTACCTCATCTCTTTGTGTGTATATACTGAGGAGAATCTACGCCACCTGTGTGTGTATACTGAGGAAAATCTCCCTCACGTGTGTGTGTGTATAATATATATATTACACACACACACACACACACACGTGAGGTAGATTCTCCTCAGTATACACACACATATACACACACAGGTGGCGTAGATTCTCCTCAGTATATACACACACAAAGAGATGAGGTAGATTCTCCTCAGTACACACACACACACACACACGACGTAGATTCTCCTCAGTATATATACACACACACACACACACACACAGGTGACGTAGATTCTCCGTATATATACACACACACACACACACAGGTGACGTAGATTCTCCGTATATATACACACACACACACACACACACACAGGTGACGTAGATTCTCCGTATATATACACACACACACACACACACACACAAGTGAGCTAGATTCTCCTCAGTACACACACACACACACACACACACACACACACACACACACACACGTGAGGTAGATTTTCCTCAGTACACACACACACACACGGGGTAGATTCTCCTCAGTATACACACACACACGTGAGGTAGATTCTCCTCAGTATATACACACAGTGGTAGATTCTCCTCAG